>NC_133618.1:127056626-127221626 GCF_048593235.1 Sminthopsis crassicaudata | reverse complement strand
AAGGGGGCCACAACTTAATCATTATTAGGAAATGTTTCCTAAAATCTGAATGTCCCAAGCTTTATTGCTTTCAGACTTCTTTTCCCATATTCAGATTGCCTACATAATTCCTCTCTCCCTTGATGTTAGACATTCATTGATATATTATACCAAAGAGGGAGAAATGAGCAGAAGTTGAAATGGCCCTTATTCCTATAGTGGGAATGAATTTCTATGCTTACTCATTCTTGAATTATTGGATAGTTTTGCCACAAGGATAGAGTCTTGATTCCTCTTTTTTGTTAGATTTCTTTGTCACAAGACTATGGTATCAAATATTTAAGGTCCTGCATATTCCATGAGTAATAGCACTGTCGATGGGATACATTGACCTTTTCAGTATTCTGTATTGTGAGTAGCTACAGTCAATCCATTCATTTTTCTCTTTTACAGCCTCACTGAGCTTCAGAGAAAAGAGGGAAATGGCCATCCCAATCAAAATATGATGCACCAAAAGGTCAAAATAGTAAAGTACACTAGTATATTTCATAGAATATATTAAGGCATTAAAATTCTAATATCTTGTCCTTGTGCCAGAATCTATAATGGGTAAAGAAAATGGCAGCCTAGGATTTGGCTCCTACAAGAAGTGGAACCTATCCAAATAGGCAATAATCATTTCTCAGCCCAATCACAAAGAAATCATATTGTACAGATTCAAAAATCCAAATTTAATGTAACACATTCTTGGAAAAACATATGTGTTAGAGTTTTTGTCAGAACATACAATCTCACCATTGTTAAGTGAGAGATTGCCTTTTCTATAACTCCCACCATCTGGAACATTATTTCCTGCAGTTTGCTTCCTCTTTTAAAATCTCATTTGGTAAAAGCATACAAAGGAAGTATTCCCTTATTCATTCATCTTTTAGTGTGTGATGTTTTCACTCAAAAACTTAAACTTATGCTTTCATTCCATTCACTGAAGTTGGACATATTATGGCTTACATTTTAATTCTTCAATTCCTGTTAATTTTGATTTGATGATTTGATATATTTTGATTGAAGGATATTTCAAAATAAATTTCTAAACAGCAAAATTTAGAGTTATTTGACACATATGAATTGTTTTCTGCAGAATTTTTTAAAGTGATTTTAAAGTGAAAAAGAAAGTGCTTTTAAAGCAAAATTCAATCAGATAATAATTCAACATTATTATTCCCCTATGGATAAAGAATAAGATAGGTTATTCTTTTATTAAACAACTTATATAAATAATATATATATCATAAATATATATATATATATATACAATATATATAAAATATATAAATAATATTCTTTTATTAAATAGCTTAATTACAATTACAATTTGGTTACAACCTGCACCAAGAAAAGATGACACATTTTTTAAATCAACATCTTGTAAAGCTGTTTCAAAACACACAGAAATTACTGTCACATTACTAAGTGAAATATTTGAGATACTCTTTTGCAACTCACAGAATTATAGCATATTTGAAGCACTTTCATACACAGAATTCATTATTTTACAGTGGTAAGGAATCTGAAAATATAGCATGTAGAATGTGAGAGCTGGAAATGACCTCAAATTACAGCTAGAAAGAAGACTAATATGCAGAATGAGAAAATGACATACACAAAAGTACTTGAAAACTCACACACTAAAGTTGATATTTTTTTGTTTACAAGATATACATTTCTTGTCCCCAGGTGTGCTTTTCTTTGTTATAAGCAAATTTACATGTGGTGTTATATTCTAAATTACTAACAGTGAAAAACAATCAAAATTTCAATGAAAATTTTTTTAAACTAACTTTAGGTGATTTATTTATCCAGGTTCTCAGGAATCACTTGTGCTGAAGATGTTCTAATATAAAGAGAGACATATACACACATATTAATATTTGAAAAATTCTAAAACTCTTAAAATTTCTAAAACAAATTTCAAAAACTCTAGTCTGAATTAATATTGTGTAAAGGAAAAGAAGAATGTATCTTAATCACTTGTAGGGAATTTGTATAGCATAATGGATAGAGAGCCAGCTTTGGTAGATACCAAATATCTATTATCTGTGACACAGAACAAATCATTTAATTTCTCTTCTTATATGCTCACTGGCAAATTACACTAATCTACACAGTGATCTTTATGATCCTTTCCAGCTTGATCCTCTAATCAATTTTCTTTTGCTTTTTCACATTGTGTTCACTATATTTTTATTAAAGCTTTTTTATTTTCAAAATATATACAAAGATAGTTTTCAATATCCATCACTGTACAACCTTGTATTCCAAACTTTTTTCTCCCTCCCTTCCCTTCATATCTTCCCTTAGACAGCAAGTAATCCAATCTATGTTAAACATGTGCAATTCTTCTATGCCTATTTTCACAATTATTATGTTATACAAGAAAAATCAAATCAAAAAGTAAAAAAAAATCAAAATCAAACGAACATCAACCAAAGAGTGAAAATGCCATGTTGTGATCCATACTCAGTCTCCCATAGTCCTCTCTGGGTGCAAATGACTCTCTCCATCCAAAACTATTGGAACTGTCCTGAACCACCTCACTGATAAAAAGAGCCACATCCATCAGAATTGATCATTATATAATCTTGTTGCTGTATACAATATTCTCTTGGTTCTACTCACTTCACTTAGCATCAGTTCATGTAAATCTCTCCAAGCTTTCTGAAATCATCCTGCTGATCATTTCATATAGAACAATAATATTCCATAACATTCATACACCATAATTTATCCAGACATTCTCCAACTGATGAGCATCTACCCAGTTTTCTGTTCCTTGCCCCTACAAAAAGGACTGCAAAACATTTTTGTACATATGGTCTTTTTCTCTTTTTTTATGATTTCTTTGGGATACAGGCCCAGTAGAGACACTGCTGGATAAAAAGGTATGAACAGTTTTATGCCCTTTTGAACATAGTTCCAAATTGTTCTCCAGAATGGTTGGATCAGTTCACAACTCCACCAACAATGTATTAGTGTCCCAATTTTCTTATACTTCCTTTAATCTTCATTATTATCTTTTCCTGACACCTAATCAATTTGAACAGTGTATAATGGTTGTCTTAGTTTGCATTATCTACTCAATTGTGATTTAGAGCATCTTTTCACATGACTAGAAATTTCAATTTCATCATCTGAAAATTGTCTGTTCATATTCTTTGACCATTTATCAGTTGGAGAATGGCTTGAATTCTTATAAATTTGAGTCCATTCTCTATTTTAGAAATGAGGGCTTTAAAAGAACCATTGAATATAAACATTTTTCCTAGTTTATTGCTTCCCATCTTATCTTGTATGCATTTGTTTCATTTGTGCAAAAATTTTAACTTAATATAATCAAAATTATCTATTTTCTATTCCATAATGTTCTCTTGCTCTTCTCTGGCCACAAATTTCTTCTTTCATCACAGATCTGAGAGGTAGACTATCCTTTGTTTTTCTAATTGGCTTACAGTATCACTCTTTATGTCTAAATCATGAACACATTTTAATCTTATCTTGATATAGGTGTGGGTCATTGTCTACTTTCTGCCATGCTAATTTCCATTTTTTCCAGCAATTTTTGTCAAATAGTGGGTTCTTATCCCCCAGAAGCTGGGGTCTTTGATTATTAAACACTAGATTATTATAGTCATTGACTCTTGTGTCTTTTTGAATCTAGCCTATTTCACTGATCAACTTAGCTAATACTAAATGGTTGCTAAACAGTACTTTATAACATAGTTTTAGGTCTGGTATAGCTAGGCCACCTTAATTTGTTCTTTTTCATAAATTCCCTTAAAATTCTTGACTTTTTAGTTCTTCTAGATGAATTATTATTTTTTTCTACCTCTGTAAAATAACTTGATTGTTGTGGCACTAAATAAGAAAATTAATTTAGATAAAATTCTCATTTTTATTATATTAGCTCACCCTACCCATGAAAATTTAATATTCTTCTAATTGATGAGATCTGATTATTTGTGTGGAAAGTATTTTGCAATATTCATATAGTTCCTGACTTTGTATTGGCAAGTAGTCTCCCAAATATTTTATATTATCTAAAGTTATTTTAAATGGAATTTCTTTTTGTATCTCTTGCTACTAGACTTTGTTAGTAACTTATAGAAGTACTGATGATTTATGTGGATTTATTTTGTATCCTGCAATTTACTAACATTGTGATTAGTTTCTAGAAGATTTGTAGCTGATTCTGAATTCTGATTATAGAATTCTAGAGAATTCTGGAAATATACCATCATATCATCTGCAAAGAGTAATGATTTGGTTTCCTCCTCTAATCAATATTATTTTTTTTCCCAAATATTGAGGGTAACTTATTAAACAATTATATAATACATTTCTGTATTATAAAATAAATTGCTATATTTTATTAAATTAAATTAAAAATTATATAATAAAATAAATGTATTATAATACATTTCTATAAAACTATGAAGAGCAGCTACCTGGCCCAATTCCAGGCTTGAATTCAGGAATTTCTGAGTTCAATGCTGATCTGAGACCCTTTCTAACTGAGTGTCTCTGGAAAAGTCAATTGACTTCTACTTCCTTTAATCCAGTAGAAAAGGAATTGACAAACTACTCCCTATCTTTGCCATGAAAATCCCATGGAGAGCATGGTTCATGGGGTCACAAAGAATTGAATACAACTGACAAATGAACAAAGGAAAATTGGCCGTGAATTCAACTCGCTAAAAAACTATTCAGTATCTACTTCTATGCTAGATGCTAGAGATTCATATATAGTTCATAAGCTTAAAAATAATCTGCTTCATGTAATGAATAGTAGTTATATGTGATTTCAAGTGAATATAGGAAAAGTTAAGAGGAATAAATGATCAGAATGATGAAAAGACAACTTAAATGAAAGTGTGGGAACTACTTTAAAAGAGGATTGATTTTCCTTACCTTCTCTCAATTCTTCCTCTCCGCTGCTTTCTTTTTCTGCTCTCTTCTGTCCATCTGTGTATTTATCTCTGTCTCTGATTCTGTTTTTCTTTGTCTTTGTTTCTCTGTGTGCTTCTGTGTATCTCTGTCAATGTGATACTGTCTCTCACTCTCTGTCGCTGATTCTTTCTCTCTGTTCCTCTGTTTCTGTGTGTTTGTGTGTCTCTGTGTATGTCTCTCTGTCTCTCTGTCTCTCTCTCTCTCTCTCTCTGTCTCTATCTCTGCCTCTTTTTCTGTGTCTCTGTATCTTTCTCTGTGATACTCTCCTTCCCTCCTTTTTCTCTCTCCCTCTCTCTCTCCCCTTTTCCCTCCCTTTCTTCTTATTTCTCTCTCTCTGCCCCTCTCTCTCTCTCTCTCTCTCTCTCTCTCTCTCTCTCTCTCTCTCTCTCTCTCTCTCTCTCTCTCTCTCACTTTGTCTCTGTCTGTCTGTCTCTCTCTCTCCTTCCTTCTCTCTGTGTGTGCGTGTGTGTTTCTGTATATTTTTCTCAGAAAACGGCAAGTCTTTGAAGATTTCTGAAGAGAGAAAAGTAATGATCAGAACATCATGCCTATGTTACATAAATTATTTGGTAACTACCACTACCAAGATTTTGGAACTCCATAACCCTACATTTTTTTTTTTTTTTTTTTTAATTATGGAAGTTGTTATGGAGGGTGACTAAGTCAAATCACCTACCTTTTTTGGACACAAACACACACACACACACACACACACACACACACACACACACACAAATTACATGTCTTCACATATTCTATACTCTAGCCTAACTGGCCTACTACTTATTCCTTGACTTAGACATGCAGATATTCCATCTCTGTTTATAGTAGTAAAGGCATCTTCCATTCATGAAATGCACTTATAAGATCTTTGATTTTCTGAAATCTTATTTTCCTTCAAGACAGTTTCCCACAAGCCACAGATCCCATCATGACTTAACATACAAACCTTATTTATATACAAATTATTTCCTTTTCTGAAAGAGAATGTAAACATCTTTAGGGAAGAGACACTGTGTTATTTTATCCTCTCTTAGCCTTGATTTCTCACATAGTGTCTTGCAAATAGTAAGCACTTAAAAAAAAAAATTGTTGAATTTGACTTTAAACTTGAGTGACCTCAGCTTTTATTTCTTTTTGGAGGCAGGTCAGGTTCATGATTAAAATTCCACACTGGCCAATTTGCAGCTTATTATCTGACAATTTTCTCTCATGTTTTGGGTTTATCATTGTGTGTGTGTGTGTGTGTGTGTGTGTGTGTGTGTGTGTGTATGTGTTTCCCCCATTGCTTTCAGTAAATGTCTAAAGTGTTATCAGTGTTGTTACTGCCCCCAACATATAGATTAATCTACATAGAAAACACCACATGTTCACACAGTTAGCCTTTTTGAGACACATATGTTTGTATATGTGTTGCTGAATCAAAGAAGAAAGGAATAAGTAGGTCCAAAACATAAAGTGAATAAGCAAAGACCAAAATCTGGATACCCTTTTATATATAGCTTCATACCTTCAGAGCAATATTTTAAAAGAGCAATGTTTTCCCCAAGAAAGAGGGAGTTTATAAAAAAAAATCCAAACTATTAAAAACTTTATGAAAAATGCTCTAATCACTTATAATTAGTAGAATTAAGATAAAATCATTTTTGAAGTGTCAGCTTTACCCATAAAATTAGAAAAAATGACCAAAGAACAAAATTAAAATTATTTGAAAAATTATGAGAAAGTAGGTACATTTTGCACTGTTGATAGAGTCCAGCCATTCTGGATTGCAATTTAAAACAATTCCCAAAATGTTATAAAACTGTGAAGACTCTTTGACTCATCTATACTGCTTCTAGGTCTGTTGTCCAAAAAGGAAAAAAAAAGGACCTAATTGTATAAAATATTTTTGGGGGATGTCTAAAATAGTTGTGGTTTGTTGCTGTAATGGAATATTTTGTTCCATAAGAAATAATGCAATGTACAGTTTCAGAGTATGCACCAGTGTAGAGAAAAAGGGAATGAAATTAGAATGGTTTATATACTGATAACATTACATGAAAAACAGTTTTGAAAGATGTTAGAAATTTGATCAGTGTAATAATAAGCCCTAAGTTCAAATGAATGAAAATGAAATCTGCCACTAATCTCCTACTAAGGAGGTACAAATATATACTTTTCAGATATGACCAATGTGTCGGTGAATTGATTTGCCAGACTATGCTTCTTTGTGTTGAGGCATTTATTTTCTTCAATTTTTTTTTAATTGTCCTCAGTGTGTATATGGGGGAAGAATAATAGCAAATAAATTATTTTTTAAATTTAAAAATAAATGAGATCAATGATTTCCTTAGTATAGGTGATTTCTCTGCCAACACAGATTATAATCTATCTTTACTTTAAATAGACTTCTAATATTGCTGGGAACCAAAAAACTCAAAACAACAAAATCATCTTGAAGACAACATTCTGTGGATCAGTCTTCATGAATTTGGCTAGGCTGCAAATAAAAAAGAAAAGGCAAATATGGAGGAAGGTACATATACGTACACATATAAAGCACACACATACATATACATGTAGCTAGGAAAGAGTTCTACTCAAAACTTTTTCCAATTTGGTCTACTTAATTGACTAAAAGCTGTACTGTCTTCAAAATTTATGGGGCTACAGTGGGTTGGAGCAAAAGGGTAAAAGAGAGAAACTGACACTGAGACAGTGAAAGAGACAGAGACAGATAGACAGAAAAACAAGCAAAGACAGACAGAGGCAGAGAGAAACAGTAATCTCAGTGTCAGTCTCATATCATATGTAGTTATTGGAAGAAATCTTTAGGATATCTTCAGCAAAGATTAGTCACTAACAATTACTAATCCTTCCAAATATCTTTTCTTTTAAAATTTCAATTATATTTTATTTATCTTAATATCAGTAGAGAATTAACTGTCTCTATATCAGTGAATTTTCTTTTTTTTTTTTTTTTTTATTCATTTTTCCAAATTATCCCCTCCCTCCCTCCACTCCCTCCCCCCGATGACAGGTAATCCCATACATTTTACATGTGTTACAATATAACCTAGATACAATATATGTGTGTAAATACCTTTTTCTTGTTGCACATTAAGTATTAGCTTCCAAAGGTATAAGTAACCTGGGTAGATAGACAGTAGTGCTAACAATTTACATTCACTTCCCAGTGTTCCTTCTCTGGGTATAGTTATTTCTGTCCATCATTGATCAACTGGAAGTGAGTTGGATCTTCTTTATGTTGAAGATTTCCACTTCCATCAGAATACATCCTCATACAATATTGTTGTTGAAGTGTATAGTGATCTTCTGGTTCTGCTCATTTCACTCAGCAACAGTTGATTTAAGTCTCTCCAAGCCTCTCTGTATTCCTCCTGCTGGTCATTTCTTACAGAGCAATAATATTCCATAACCTTCATATACCACAATTTACCCAACCATTCTCCAATTGATGGACATCCATTCATCTTCCAGCTTCTAGCCACCACGAATAGAGCTGCCACAAACATTTTGGCACATACAGGTCCCTTTCCACTCTTTAGTATTTCTTTGGGATATAAGCCCAATAGTAGTACGGCTGGGTCAAAGGGTATGCACAGTTTGATAACTTTTTGGGCATAGTTCCAAATTGCTCTCCAGAATGGCTGGATTCTTTCACAACTCCACCAACAATGCATCAGTGTCCCAGTTTTCCCACATCCCCTCCAACATGCATCATTATTTGTTCCTGTCATCTTAGCCAATCTGACAGGTGTGTAATGATACCTCAGAGTTGTCTTAATTTGCATTTCTCTGATCAGTAGTGATTTGGAACACTCTTTCATATGAGTGGAAATAGTTTCAATTTCATTATCTGAGAATTGTCTGTTCATATCCCTTGACCATTTATCAATTGGAGAATGGTTTGGTTTCCTATAAATCAGGGGCAGTTCTCTATATATTTTGGAAATGAGACCTTTGTCAGAACCTTTCCTTTTAAAAATATTTTCCCAATTTGTTACTTCCCTTCTAATCTTGTTTGCATTAGTATTGTTTGTACAGAAACTTTTTAGTTTGATGTAATCAAACTCTTCTATTTTGTGATCAATAATGATCTCTAATTCTCCTCTGGTCATAAATTCCTTCCTCCTCCACAGGTCTGAGAGGTAGACTATTCTCTGTTCCTCTAATCTGTTTATGATCTCATTCTTTATGCCTAAATCATGGACCCATTTTGATCTTATCTTGGTATATGGTGTTAAGTGTGGGTCCATATCTAATTTCTGCCATACTAATTTCCAGTTTTCCCAACAGTTTCTTCCGAATAATGACTTTTTGTCCCTAATGTTGGTATCTTTGGGTTTGTCAAAGATTAGATTGCTATAGGTGTACCCTTTTTTGTCCTTTGTATCTAATCTGTTCCAATCAGTGAATTTTCCACATAAATTGATGCTTACTCCTGTGAATATCTAAACACTTCTTGTATTTAACTATCTTGGATAAAAGTTTTCTGCAAATGATCACATTTTGTCTTTTTTTTTTTTTTTTTAAGAATTTTAAAAAACCTAATATAATACTTTCTTATTCATGTCAATTAACTTTGTGAAGATAGAGGATTATTTCTTTTCTAAACTGCCTCCTAAATACCTAGCACAATATTTTTACCAACATTATGGACTTCATAAATATCCTTAAATGAATTATTAATTTATTCATACAAGACTATCATTACTATAAACAATTTTTAAAATTACATTATAATGCAAAGTACTACCACATGGAACCAAAATGCAGTGCATGTAATTTCCTACTAAGAATGAAACAGTGAGAGAAAAAAAGAATGAAGTGTATTAATATTAATTAATCTTTACCAAATATCTCCAGTTAGTGGGAATCCACTAACTTATAAAATAAGATATTTACAAAAAGCTTGGCATTTTAAAAACTGAATGGCAAAAATATAAGTGAAGGAAATTTTTCTGTGCATAAATTCTTGACACTTTTGTAGAACATAAAATAATCTATAATGCTACAAATATCTTCAGTTATTATTGAGGTATATAGGCCTCTTTGTCAATATGCTAATGTTCCCAGAATACTGAGCATTTTGAATTATTGCAGCTACTTTGTCATTGCAGCCCCGCTTTGCCATATCATCAATGGTTGTAGGTACCTCTTCTTGTCTCTGTCTTTTTGCTTACCTCTTGGTTCTTGACAGCAAATAGTCACAGTGACTGACAGATAATTGAATCCTCTATATATTTTATGAGAGACATTGTGTAGGAGTAGAGACTTCACAGATTTATGCACCATAAGATAGATAGTAAGAGGCAAATAAGCAGAAGAAAAAAGAAGATAAAAGAGGGACTTTGGACAGGGGAAATTTTTTGAAGTATATATAGACATTGGTGCATTTATGAACATACAACTTGTTTATGCCATTTTCATATGTAATTAGCTATGTAGTAAGTATGCTACTTACATATGACTAGACACCCCTCAGAGTCAAAGTTATTTTTTTTCTGTTGATATACTTTGAACATTGCATATCCTATGTGTTTTTGCCTTTTCTTCATAAAAATTCTTCAAATATTTGAATGTTATCATGTCATATTCTCCCTATATGTTTTCTTCCCCAGTCTAAATATTCTTTAAAATATTCTACTATGGGATTTGAATTCCTTCACCATTCTATTTCATCTGGTTATTTTCCAGGTTGTAAAGCTCTTCAGCTCCAATTTCCACCCTTGCTTATGGTTCCTTCCCACATAGCTTAGTTACTTGACCAGAGACACTGAATTCGTACTTCCCAGCTTGTTGTTAATGAACCATGGACTCGCTCAGTATAGGTTTATGACTAGCACCTGTGACTATTTTCAATCTTATATTATTGCTATCTCTGTTACAAGTCAGAATATGGATTCTGGTTTAAACTAGATCGGATTCTAGTGTGAACTGTAAAGCAGTGAAGTAATAATTATCCAAATTCTGTAATAAACTCCATTCCATTAAGGGAACACAAATACATACACAGAAAGAGGAAGACAGGTAGAGACAGAGGGAAAGAGACAAAGAGAGAGAGACAGTGACAGAATAACATTTGCCTAGGAAATTTAAACTTTGCTACATTTGGAGTTTTATTTGTTTCATCTCTCTTGCTATTCACTGGAATAATTTATGTACATAGATGGATAGCTGTGAGAGTCATATTCCAGTACCTCCTCTACTTATTTCTATCTCCTCTACTTATAATCCCAGCCTGTTCAAATGTTCAAATGTTCAAAACTTAATGTTTTCTAAAGTAGCCTCATTATCTCCTTATACAAACTTCTTGATTTTATAATTTATCTTCAAGACCTAGACCTATCTCTAAAGTAGACCAGGTTTATAAATTTAGAGTCATTTAATTTTTTTTTTTAACTTTTTCTCACACCCATGTACAATCCATATCTGTCTTATCTATTCCATGTATAAGATATTTCTTCCATATATCCCACTCTCTCCATTTATGGTCAGGTAACAAATCAATTTTATCTTATAATGAACTAGTATACATTATAAGTCTAAAACTAATTTTTTTCCAAGCTACTGTCCAGTTTTTTCAGCAATTTTTGAAAAATTAGAACTTCTTCCCTTACTAATTTATTTTCTTAGTTTAATTGAACAGTTATTGGATTTAGATATATTTCTTCCTTAGAAGACTTGCTTAGAAATTATACCATTGATATGCAACTTTTTAAAAAATGAAATCAAATAATTGGTATTAATATTTCCTTATGCTATTATTTGAGGTCCAGAAGTACTATTTTGCTACTTATTTCTACTTTTAAAAATATATTTTCTTGAGATTCCAGATCTTCTATTCCCTTAAGTTAATGTTATTATTAATTTATCTAGTTTTGTAAAACAATCTTTTAGGAATTTCTGAGCATATTTCTAGATTTGTAAACTAATTTAGGGGTTTCATTTTTTTACAAGAAATGTTTTATAATTGCAATCATACAATTGTTCCTCTGCTTTGTTAGACTGGCGCTAATAGTTTATGGTTTTTGTAGGGCATTTCTCTGGATGTTTATTCTTCTGCCTAATTTTTTTTGTTGTTGTTCTAATTGTTGCTGTTGCTATGTAACAATGGTTTTAGATGTATATAGTTTTTTTTTTTAAGATCTATTTATCATAATGTAAAAGCAAATAGGACAAAATATTTTATTTTATTTATTTTTTATTTATTTAGAATTTTTTTCACAGTATATATGAATGAGTAATTTTTTTTATATAATATTATCCCTTGTATTCATTTTTCCAAATTATCCCCCTCTTCCTCCATTCCCTCCCCCCGATGACAGGTAATCCCATACATTTTACATGTGTTACAATAAAACCTAGATACAATATATGTGTGTAAATACCATTTTCTTGTTGCACATTAAGTATTAGATTGCGAAGGTATAAGTAACCTGGGTAGATAAACAGTAGTGCTAACAGTTTACATTCACTTCCCAGTGTTCTTTCTCTGGGTGTAGTTATTTCTGTTCATCATTGATCAACTGGAAGTGAGTTGGATCTTCTTTATGTTGAAGGACAAAATATTTTAAGCAAATTTGGAGAGTGGCAAAAAAATGGAAATTGAGAAATGCCTATCAATTAGAGAACAAAGCATGTATGTGATTGTGATGGAGTATTGTTGGGATTTAAGAATGACAAGCAGAATGGTTTCAGAAAAACCTGGTAAAACCTATATGAATGACACAGAGTGAAATGATCAGAGCCAAGAAATCACTGTTCACTATAATAGAAATATATTCCCCCTTTTATCTTCAAATCTTCAACACTTTGCAAATATGTATAGTAAATGCTTAAAAGATGCTGAGGGACTCATTGATTAGAGCACCATGCTTGAAGTCAGGAAGACTTGAATTTGACTTGGGCCTCAGGATTTTACTTGTTGTATGACCCTAGGCAAGTCACTTAAACCTATTGGCCTCAGTTTCCTCATCTATAGCATGAGATGGAGAAGGAAATTGCAAACTACTTCAGTATTTCGACAACAAAACCCCATATGAGGTAATGAAGGACTGAATACATATAATAAATACTGAATAAATGAGTAAACTTATTGACAATCAGTTCCTTTGGTTTTTCGACAGAAACTTCTAAGTAACCATGTAATCTACACATAAAAACAGTATCTCCTTTTGTTGCCTATCTTTATTATTTTATTTCTCTTTTCTTATAGTGATTGCTAGCATTTGTAGACCAAAGCTCTCCCAAATAATAATAATAATGAAAATAATAATAACAGGGAGAAACAGGCAGCATGGAACAATGGATAAAGAGTTGGTTCTAAAGTCAGGAAACTTACATTTCAACCCTACAAGGCAACCATATGACAAAGGAAAAAGATCATTGATCCTCTAAAAGCATCAGTTTTTCCAACTGAAGAATTGAGAGAATAATATACAAAATCAGTCACCACAACTACTTCATCACATTGAAGAAAGCGATGTGAAAAACCCAGTGCTATACAAATATGAGTTGTTACTAACCAATATATTTTCCTCCATTATATTGTGAGTTCCTTGAAACAGATGCTGTTTTGTGCCTTACTTCTATCAAAATCATTTCATATACAGAAAGGCCTGGAGAGAATTACATGATCTGCTGCTGAGTGAAATGAGCAGGACCAGAAGATCATTATATACTTCAACAACAATACTACATGATGATCAATTCTGATGGACGTAGCCATCTTCAACAATGAGATGAACCAAATCAGTTTCAATAGAGCAGTAATGAACTGAACCAGCTACACCCAGCGAAAGAACTCTGGGAGATGACTATGAACCACTACATAGAATTCCTAATACTTCTATTTTTGTCCACCTTCATGTCTGATTTCCTTCACAGGCTAATTGTATGCTATTTCAAAGTCCGATTCTTTTTATATAGCAAAACAACTGTTTGGACATGTATACATATATTGTATTTAACTTATACTTTAACATATTTAACATGTATTGGTCAACCTGCCATCTAGGGGGGGAGGAGGAGAAAAATTAGAACAAAAGGTTTGGCAATTGTCAACGATGTAAAATTACCCATACATATATCTGGTAAATAAAAACTATTAAAAAAAACAAAAAAAAAATTCATATAGTACCTGACACAGAGCAATATTTAATAAATATTTACTAACTTGAATTAATATTTTTATTTATTTATAAATTTATTATTATTATTTAATATTTATTACTAACTTGAATTAGTATTTATTATTAATATAATTATAAAAATATAAATATTTTATTATTTATTTAAAATTAATATTTATTAATATATTATCAATTTATTTTATTAATAATAAATAAATTTATTTATTATAAATAATAAATAATTGTTTATATTGTTTCTAAATTCAAAATTCAGTCTTCTATGTAGAATAAAAGCACATCAATAATTGAGAAACTCAATACTTTCATTGTCATTCACATGTTTTACTTCATGCTGAAGAGTGCCCTTGTACTTTTTCTTATCCTTTTATTGCCCCCAAATACACTTTTTTAAAAATTAATGTTGTTAATTTATTCTAGGCTTTAGAGTTCCTGACATACTTCTTAATTTTTTTTTAAAAATTAGTTCTTTGTTTTGGGAATGTATTTCCAAATTTCATCTCCTTTGAAGTACAGGAGACTTGTATTCCATACCTATAATGATAGTTACATACCCAAATGGATCTGTAATCTATCTCACTGATTTGGGGGTGTTCTCCAATAACACAGAGTACTAGCCAACCCATTCCTGGCTTTCCTGCAGGGACTCTAATCTATATCTTTCTAGAAAATGATCCAGGGAATTCCTGCCAGACAAAGTAGAGAGACTTTATTTTTATACAGAGCCTTCCTTTTTGTGTGTGTACATTTTTACTTTTTTTATCATTACACTTTTGTCATACACCAATGAACATGTAAACTTTTATACTAAAAGAACTAGGGTGAGGAAGAAGCATTAAGTGTGAAACTTTGAAAGTCCATTATCCCCAATTTGTTTCATTTTTTTAAAATTGGAAAATTCATTCAGCATCTAGTTTCAAATCTGTACTGTTCATGCATATCTCCCTCAAAATCACCTTTCATTCTCTTCTATGCATTCCTTTAATTATTATTATATCATTATAATGATATCATTAGTATTATATAATTATACTATTATATTAAATTATATTTATATAATACATGTATTATAAATAAAATATTATAATCATTATGATATATTCACAAGCATATTATATAATTATACAAGAATATAACATGCTTATAGTTGTATAATTATATTGTGATGGTGGTGGTTATATTATTGTTTATTGGTCTTTGTTTAAAAAAAACATTTTCACTTTCTTTTAACATTTCTAGGGTAAGAAGGTAAGATTCCAGCTGATCACCAATAATCTCTGACATGTGCAGCACGACTACCCATCTTCTCCTTCCTGTCATACATTTATTTGATGACTTCCTTTATAACATTGTTTCTTTGATATTTACCTGAATGTTCTTTACCCTATTCCTTCCCTTTCCAATTCCTAGATTTTCCCATATTTTTTTTTTTGTTGTTGTTGTTGATTTTCTTCATGTACAAGTTTAGTCAGCCACTCTTTTTATCTGTTCACTTCTTGATGAATAAAGTAAAACTTTTAAGAGCTTCATTTCAAGATTCTGTGGAAACTCTGATGGTAGTTTTGGTTCATGAATTTAGATCTCTTGTTCATCTTCTTTATTCTCCATACATTATTCATATACATGTAGACCTTGATGGCTGGTGATATTGTCCCTGATACTCTCTATTCTTTTGAGAATAGCTAGTCTTTGTGTCTGTCAGTCCTCTTAGTTTGCATCTGTTATTTTTTGTTACCAGATCTGACCACTTTTACTTTAAAATCATCTTGATCAAAAAAGAATACTAAGAATCAACTCTTATGAAGTATAACCCATTGTTTAAATCTAGGTGTGGAGAGTATGTCAAAAAAGGAAGGAAGAAAACAAAAGGAAGGAAAAGAAAATCAAAACAAGCAGCATTATTTTGAAATTAATATACTGAATATGCAGTCTTTTTATTTTTTTTTTAAACAAGAAAAGCTGGATAAAGTTGAGGTTCTTGGTTTCAAAGACAATCCTCTTTTTTGTTCTTCATGTACGAACATGTTCTCTTTTTTATGGAGGTCAAGTTCAGAACAATGAAAAATTAAAATGTACTTAGGAAAAGAAAATAAATCTAAGATTTATGAATCACCTTCCTTCTATCAACAGAAATAATGAAACTACTCGCTAAGATTTTAAATTGTATTGTTTTTGTTTTATTTTGCTTTTTACTTGCTTCTTCATAATCCTTAGTGATATACTTTGGGATCATAGTAATGATACATTTTATTCTTTGAGGACAGGAATGGTTGCTATTTCATGTGTCTTGGGAAGCTATATATGCTTTTGAAAGACTCTAGATTTGCCCATTATATTTATGTGAGGTCAATTATCTATTATCTTTGTGATCTTAGGCAAGTGGCTTCATCTAAAATGATATTGGTCTAAATGCCCACAATAGTCTCTCATAATTCTAAATTTATAATCTCGTTTTCTTATTTATAATACCAATAGATCCCCTCTGCCAAACATTGGAGCACCAGAAATTGTCTAAATATGAATTTATTTCAGTGTTACATGAAATAAATTCCTTCCTTATCTGGTGTCCTATTACTATATCCTCAAAACTACTCATAGAGTTAAAGGATTTTTTTTATTGTTTCTTCTTTGAAGACATTTTTGCATTTTCCCTGATAACCTGGAGAGCAGATATATTCCCTTCTTCTTTATAATAAAGACCAACTTATTATTTTGTGTCTATATGATCAAAACTTGGTACTAGCAAAAAAAACCAAAAGTGCATATTCTGTGAAGATAAATCTAATATTCTTCTTGCCCTCCCTAGCTAGACTATGAATGAAGTAAACTGATGAAATGAAGTGATCACAAGATGGAGACAGTGTTGTAAAAATTGAGTGAAGGTCAGCTGTGCCCCAGGGCCAGGTTTCTTTCTCAAGAGATCACGTGGTTTACAAAAAAAACCTTTGTGAGACTAAATTGGGGCCACTTTGACACTGAACCTCTCATATATGGTAATTTAGTAATCCTGAAGATGTGGTTGGTTAGAAGTTTTTACTCATTTATGACTTTGTCCTGACTAATCAGGGCAAAGATCCAGCCTAGAGGGAATGTTAGCCCAGGCCCTTCTATAATCTTTTCTTTTTAACTGGGGCACACTTCTTGCCTAACTGTGTGAAAGGAGATGCCCTTTCTCATGAGATCTTAATAAAATTCCTTTTTGCTTTTTCTTGAGAAATTTCTTTAATTTATTTTATTTATTTGAACTTGTCCCATACAACCCTAATTTCTTGGCTTTCTTTTTGGTGTAGCAAATTGCCATATATCTATTTTCTGCATTGGAGGTTTAGTTACTCAGAGTTTTAATGTGTGTTGGTTTTATTTCAAGACTTAGGTGATAGGCTAGAAGGTTGGATTTAGTTCAGAAAGACCTGTGTTCAAATGTGATCTTAGTTACTAACTAGTTGTGTGACCCTGGATAAGTCAGAATTATTTATTTGTTTTTGTTTTTTTTTCCTAGTAAATTTATTTATTTTTAAGACATATTGCTTTATGAATTATGTTGCAAGAGAAAAATCAGAGCAAAAGGGAAAAAACTATGGGAAAGAAAAAAAAACAGAAAAAAGAAGTGAACATAGCATGTGTTAATTTACATTTGGTCTTTTCATTTCTTTTTCAGGAAATAGATGGCATAGGGATTGCGTTAGATCACTGAACCACTAAGAACCAAGTTTTTCATAGTTGATCATAATATATTTTTTGCTGTTATTATGTTATTGGATACAATATATGTTTGGTTCTGCTTGTTTTGCTCAGTATCAGTTCATGTAAATTTTTCCAGGCTTTTCTAAAATCAGCTTGCTCATCATTTTTTATAGAACAATAATATTCCATTACCTTCATACATCACAATTTGTTCAGCTATTTCCCAATTGATGGACATCTAATTGTTTTCTGATTTTTTGCTACCACAAAAAGAGCTGCTACATTTTTGTACATGTGGGCCTTTTTTTCTTCTTTCTGATTTCCTTGGGATATATAGACCCAGTAATGACATTGCTGGGTTAAAAGGTATGTGCAGTTTTATAGCCCTTTGGGCATAGTTCCCAATTGCTCTCCAAAATGGTTGTGTCATTTCACAAATCCACCAACAATGCATTAGAGTCTCAATTTTCCCACATTCAACATTTATCATTATCTTTTTCTGTCTTTTTAGTCAATCTGAGATGTATGAGATGGTACCTCTGATCAATAATGATTTAGAACATTTTTTCATTTGACCATAAATGGCTTTAATTTTATCATTTGAAAATTGTCAGTTCATATCTTTTGACCACTTATCAGTTGGGGAATGACTTGTATTCTTATAAATTAGACACAGTTCTTTATATATTTTAGAAATGAGACCTACATCAGAAACATTGGCTGTAAAGATTTTTTTCTGGCTTTGTATTTCCCTTTTCATCTTGTTTGTGTTGGTTTTGTTCCTGCAAAACTTTTTCAATTTAATGAAATCAAAGTTGTCCATTTAGCATTTCATTATGTTGTCATGAATTCCTCCCTTATCCAAAGATATGAGAGGTAAATTATCTCTTGTTTTCCTAATTTGTTTATGGTATCATGCTTTATGCCAACATAATGTACCCATTTTGATCTTAGTTTGGTATGGGATGTGAGATGTAGTTTCTGACTTATTATTTTCCAGTTTTCCCAGAAATTTTTGTCAAATAGTGAGATCTTATTCCAGAAACTAGAATTTGGGGGTTTATTAAATACTAAATTACTATAAGCCTTGATTATTGTACCGAGTGTATCTAATCTATTGCACTGATTCACCAGTACCAAATGATTTTGATGACAGTTCTTTATATCATAGCTTTAGATTTGGTACTGCTAAGCTACCATTTTTTGTATTTTTTTTCATTAATTCTCTTGATATTCTTGATCTTTTGTTCCTCCGGATGTCTTGTGTTATTATTATTTCTAATTCTATAAAATAATTTTCTGGCAGTTTGACTTGTATGGTGCTGATCAGAATTATCAATTTTATTATATTTGTTATATTATATTATATTACCTCATCTTAATCCATGAACAATTGATATTTTCCTATTGTTTAGATCTCACTTTATTTGTGTGAGTAGTGTTCTGTAATTGTGTTTCATAATAGTTAACTTTTAAAAAATTAATGAGTGTGAGATTTTGGGAGGGTATTTCTGATAGCATCACTTAGTTACTAGTGTAGGAATACTAAGAACTAGTCTTCTGTACTATATTTCTCCCAGTCTATTGATTAATGAATTCTATGTCTATGTCTATATGCCTATATTCCAAAATATCATGAATATACAGTCATCCTGTGAACATATTTGACTTGAGAGATGGTCTTTTTTGATGTTGCTATATAAATGTAGATGAATGTAGCAGCTAAATAGAGGAGATATATGATACCAGGTAGATTATCCAAATGTTCCACTGGTGATTAGAATTAACCATTGATTTATGCAAAATGTTCTTAAGCATGGATTTAGTTAAACCTGACCTCCAGTCTCCAAAAGGAAGCCTCTTTTATTTCATGACTAAAGAACTTTCTGAGTCACCCAGATTATGGCCTATAAATATGTCAATACATTAAGCGCCTATGATTTTTTTTTTTTTTTCTGTCTGGGAAATCCCAGTAATATTAACTCTTCACTCAACATAGATATAACTTATAGTCTGAAAGAGTTAGTTTACTTAGGCTCAGAGAGATAATATGACACTATGATTTTCCTAAAACACAAAATTGATTGTCACTATTAAATAAACTCCAGTGATTCCCTATGACCTGCAGGATCAAATGTAAAATCCTCCGGCTTTTAAAGCCCTTCAGAACCTGGCTTCTTCTTGTCTGCTTAGTCTTCTTATATCTTATTTCCTTCTACTTACTCTGAGATCCAGGGACATCAGCCTCTTCGCTGTTCCTCATATTACTCCATTTTCTTTTTTTTTTTTTTTTTTAATGCCTAGAAAATATTTCCTCCTCATCCCTACCTCCTAACCTCTCTATGTCCTTCAAGACTCAGTCAAAATCTCACTTTCTTCAAGAAACCTTTCCCAGACTTCCTTAATCTTAGTGTTTTCCCTCTGTTATTACTCTAATGTATCTTTTTTCTCCCCCTTTTTTTGCATCTAGTCATTTGCCAATTCTGTCCCCAGTAGACTGTGAAATACTTGAAAGCAGAGACTTTTTTTGCCTTTCTTTGTATCCTTAGCATTTAGCAAATGCCTGGCACATATAAGACATTAGTGTTAGTTGATTAACTGTATTTGATTAAGCTGTATACAACTGAGTTGTACACACAGCTAGTTGGCAGAGTCTTTTGAATTAGAAGGCGAGTACACAAGTATTATGCCACAAGACTTCTAGCTTATAGGCAATTAATCAATTGACATTGATAATAAGACTCAAATACTCAAGGTAGGGAGTTGCTGTGTGATTGTTTGTTTGTCTTAATTATACAACAAATAGAGGAATATAACCATGAACTAATAATAATAAAGAGCTCTATAGAGTGCAGTTTAGACAATAATTCCTGAAAAATTTATAATTAAAAGAAAAAACAGTTCAGCTTTTTGCTAGCATATTACATAACATGACAGAAATTGCTTGCAGTGTCAATTAACTTGTTCTCCACATCCACTGATCTGTGGGTAGTAATTGACTATGAGAAGAAGATGTGAGGTAGTCTGCTCTATAGAAATCTCTACACTTGGCTGTGAATTATAGCTCCCAGTCAGAAATAGTCTGCACTATCAGCATGTGGAGAAAAATGACCAATTTCAAGAAATCCCAAGCTATAGACAATGTAGTTGGCAACTTTATATGCCACATTGTTTTTTAAATTTAAAAAAAATATATCATTTAAGTACTGTTTAAAGAGACTAAAGATTAAATTTTATCTGGAAGGAAACTTGACACTAAATTGGTCCAGTTTGTGTGATCTAATGCTACTGTCAATAAACTCTGGAAGGAAATAAAACCACATATTACTTAGGAGGTTGAAGATGAAAAACAGTGTAACAGAAACACCAATAGATTTGGAAGAAGGAAACCTGGGTTTTATTCATAATTTTGGCCCTTATTAGTTAATGATAACAACTAGTGTAATTACTTGCCTATCTGAGCTTAAGTCCCTCTTACCTTTTTACTTCTGTCCTTGTCCTAAACTATAGGATAAGATTTCTACAAGTATTTTCTTAGCTCTGGGCATTTGGAGCAATCATTCAAGGAAAAAAATTGAATGTATGGTACTTTGACAATATGCAACTGACTTAAAATAGGACAAGTTTCTATGATCTATGAGGACTGTGAGTGTGTGTTGCTTCTAGGGGTAACCTTCTGAGTTAAGCTTGCACAGAATATGTCAGGGTAATAGAAGGGAGAGGGAGCTTCAAACCCAAGATAATCCTCTTGCCTATGAAACCTGTTACCCATGCTGATTAATTCCTGCTGAGAAAAAAACCACACAACTATGGATAGGAAAGGCAGGATGACAAAGTGTCTTTTTTGGCCCCTGAAGGCAGAATTTACTGAAATAGGTAGAATTGAAAGAAAGTCAAATTTTGGTTCTAAATAAAAAGGAGGGAAATCCTCATAATCAAAGCAATCTAAAAGGGTAATGGGTCATCTCAGAATGTATTCACAACCACTTGAAGTACTCAAGAAGATACCACTGAAGGAGAGGAGTGTGTGTGTGTGTGTGTGTGTGTGTGTGTGTGTGTATATGTGTGTGTGTGAAAGAGAGACAGAGAGACAGAGACAGAAAGACAGAGAGATGAGACAGAGAGATGAGAGAGACAGAGACAGAAACAGAGACAGAGAGAGAGACAGAGTCAGAGACAGAAAGACAGAGACAGAGACAGAGACAAAGACAGAGACAAAGACAGAAACAGAGACAAAAACAGAGACAGAGACAGAGAAGATATGTACCCACACATGTGTTTAGGGCTGGGGAGGATTGCTAAAGGCTATCCTCAAGATTTTTGATACCTGTCATGTGAAAGAGAAAAGAATAAAGTCAGTGATGAAGACAATGCTTTATGGAAGTGAGAGATCCTGGGTTCAAATACTAGCTCTTGACTTGGAATCTGAGTGACCTTAAGCATACTTCCTAACTTCTATGGACTTCTACTTTATAATTTATAGGTTAGAAAGAATAAAACAGAAATGTTTGTTAAATCATAAAAAATAATCTTTAAAAATCCAAATAAATACGCAATTTCAAAGGACTCTTCCAATCAAGCAGTATGTAAGGCACTTTGAACAAGATGTACAAAGAAATGTAAAGTCAATCCCTGTCCTCAAGGAACTCATGAAAAAACATCATTCCAATAAGATATATATATAGGATTTGTAAAGGATATTTGCAGGATAAAAATGGAGATAATACCAAAAGAAAATTCTATGATTCTACAGTAAAAATTATCTCTCTTCTTTTATCAAAAGAGCTGAAATCCTCTTGATTATCCTATAAACATGTTGGCTAGGGCAGTTTCATTCAAAAAGAGCTAATATTTTCATCAGGATATACCTATAGCAGTAGCAGATACAAGAGGCAGTTGGCAACTATTGAGACAGATTGTAATTGGAGAAGAGTAATATAACCCTAAATCTTAAAAAAAAAAGAAAAAGAAAAAAAGTACATGCCAGGGAGGGAGTTACAGGTCTAGAAATGTAAGAGACTACTTACACCTACACGTGTGTCCTTGTTGCAGTTTATAAAGAAGAAATTTGTTTCAACATTGGAAATAAAACTGAACTTTTCATTGTATGAATAATCGCTTGATCTACATAGTTACTGAAACTCCTATGAGGACTGCCAGACTGTCCAACAACCCAGAGGTTTGTCCATTTAGGATGCCTTAATCTCAAGAAGGCTTTATAAATCTAGAGTGATAATATAAGACAAATTTCATTTCATTTTGTTTGATTGCCTAAGGCCTTAGGCTATGAGTTTTTCCAATAATCTTTATGTGCACATATGTTCATGCAAATAACTTGGACATGGTCCATGTTTTGTTATATTTCTACTTACAAGGGAATTGAAGACACCTAGATGAAAGTTAGAAACAAATAAAAGTTAGGTGTTATTAAGAAGTCTGGATGAGAGCCTGCATAACACTGTTGTTCAGTCATGTCTAACTCTTTGTAATACCATATGGAGTTTTTTTGGTAGAGATACTGTACTTGTTTGCCATTTCCTTCTTTAGTTTATTTTATAGGTGAGGAAATTGAGGCAAACAGGGTTAAGTGATTTTCTTAGTGTCACAAAGCTAGTACGTGTCTGAGCTCATAATTGACCTCAGCAAAAATGAGTGTTCTTGGATTCTGACTGAGCACTCTATCCACTAGCCACCTGCCTAGCAGAGCCATAGAGTACACTCTATTTACATAGTATCTTAAGGTTTAACTCTCACTGTTCTATGAAGTAAGGGTTATTATTATTTTAATTGCTCCAATTTTATAGATAAGGAAACTGAGACTTTGTGATTGGGTAACACCACTAGGATGAGTTCCAAGTCACATTTGAATTCAGATGTTCTTGCCTCCCAAGTCCCTATCCACCATACCTTCTAGCTGCCTGGTCTATCTTTAAATTTTGTGTAACTTGTATATGCATATATATGGCTATTTGTCTTTCACTAAAATTTGCCTCTAATGTTTTTTAGTGTTCTCTATATATCCTTGAAGGCAGAGGAAACAAGCTCTACAAGTTGTACCAAACTGGAAAGAAAGAGAGGGAGGGAGGGAGATACAGAAAGACAGAGACAGAGAGGAAGAATAAGAAAAAGAGAAAGAGAAATTCAAGGCTCCTCATCAAAGAGAGTTGATTGGATCTGTGATTTCATTAGTTTGGGAAACACTAAATAATACCTTTCCCTCTACCAATTTTGCATTTTCTCTACAACTCAAAATCTCAGAGTATCTTGGACACACTGAGAGTTAGGGTCACAAAGTTAGAATGTATGTAGAGGCAGTTAAATATCATGCTGGACGGAAGTCAGAAAGACTGCAGTTCATACTCAGAAACTTATTAGCTCTGTCACATTGAACTAAACCTCTGTTTGCCTCAGTTTCTTCACCTCTAAAATGGGAATCATATAAGCATTTACCTCCCAGAATTGTTGTGAGTACTGAACAAGATAATAATCATAAAATATTTATTTATTTATTTGTTTGTTTGTTTGTTTGTTTGTTTGTTTATTTATTTATTTTTATAATTTAATTTTTATTTTATTTGACAGTACATATGCATGGGTAATTTTTTACAACATTATCCCTTGCACTTACTTTTATTCAGATTTTTTCCCTTCCTCGCCCAACCCCCTCCCCCAGATGGCATGCAGTCTTATATATGTTAAATATATTACAGTATATTCTAGATACAATATATGTGTGTAGAACCGAATTTTTTTGTTGCACAGGAAGAATTAGATTCAGAAGGTAAAAATAACAGTTTACACTCATTTCCCAGTGTTCCTTTTCTGGATGTAGCTGATTCTGTCCATCATTAATCAATTGGAATTGGATTAACTCTTCTCTATGTTGAAGATATCCACTTCCATCAGCATACATCCTCATACAGTATCATTGTTGAAGTGTATAATGATCTTCTGGTTCTGCTCATTTCACTTAGCATCAGTTGATGTAAGTCTCTCCAAGCCTCTCTGTATTTCTCCTGTTGGTCATTTCTTATAGAACAATAATATTCCATAACATTCATATACCATAGTTTACCCAACCATTCATCTTCCAGCTTCTAGCCACTATGAAAAGGGCTGCCACAAACATTTTGGCACATATAGGTCCCTTTCCCTTCTTTAGTGTTTCCTTGGGATATAAGCCCAGTAGTAGTATGGCTGGATCAAAGGGTATGCACAGTTTTATAACTTTTTGGACATAGTTCCAAATTGCTCTCCAGAATGGCTGGATTCTTTCGCAACTCCACCAACAATGCATCAGTGTCCCAGTTTTCCCACAGCCCTTCCAACATTCATCGTTATTTGTTCCTGTCATCTTAGCCAATATGACAGGTGTGTAATGATACCTCAGAGTTGTCTTAATTTGCATTTCTCTGATCAATAGTGATTTGGAACACTCTTTCATATGAGTGGAAATAGTTTTAATTTCATCATCTGAAAATTGTACTGAACAAGATAATAATCATAAAATATTTAGCACAGCACTTGATACTTTAAATGCTGTATAAGTGTTAGCTATTATTGTGTCTAAGACAAAACTTGAACCCAGAAATTCCTAAAGCCTGTGCTCCATTAGCTCCATCATATTGCCTCATCCTGTTTCTCTATTTTGTTCATTGTCCCTAATAATAACATTGGTGATAGATATAGAGAGTATATAGCCAGTGTATAAGAGCAAGCCAAGCTAAATTAAGTGTGACTCATTATCCAAGTGATTAGATGATAATGAAAATTTGTCCCTAGAAAATCTTGAATACTATTCATTAAGTCACAGAAGAGTTGTAATCTACATTTGTGGAGGCAGAACCAAAATTGGTGATTTCATAAATCTTTGATTATTCAAGTAGATATTAAAGAGCACAGGTCTAGGAGTCTTGGCTATGGCCCTTATGAGCCATTGCTCATGTCTCTGAGTCACAACCACATTCTCTATTAAATAGAGATGATAATATTGTACTTTCTATCTCACGGCAGTGTTTAGATGATCAAATGAGATGTTTGTGAAAGGATATGATTGTGTGTGTCATCATATGCAAATATGAACCAATGCAAATTGATGATTTGTTCCCAATAGAAGCAAAAAAATTGGTTGAAACACTTTAATTTTGTTTCACTTGGGGATAATAAGTTAAAAACAAATTATATTGATAATTATGAAAAGAGCACAATATTTTGTTAATGCTGTCAATGGTATTTCCAACCCCACCCTTACTTCTATTGTAAGGAAAATTTTATTGATAAAAAGTTACGTTTAAGTGACTAGGCAGAGCAGAGGTAAGTTTTCCTTAGGAAAATGTCTTTTGTCCTGCATATAGGTTGCTACTAGCTTTATGAATTCCCCATCTGGAATTGGAGCAAACATCTATCATATTTTTATTTTAGGCTAGTAAAGTGTGTCAGGAGTAGATGAGACCAAAAGAGGTGGCCCATGGAGGTGCAGAAACCTGAGAGTGATTCTGTCAGCCGCTGAATATGGTGATGAGTGATAAGGAAAGTCTCATTTTAATTTTTCTCCTTCAATTTGGTTGCCACGCTGCAGGATATTGTGTGGGGAAACTGAACCATATGATTTCACAGTCCATATGGTTTAAAATTTATGTCTATATTCATTACCTCCTGAGGCAGCCCATTTCACTTTCATACAGCTCTAATTGTTAGAAAGTTTCTCCTAATATAGAAATGAAATCTGCCTCACTGTCACTTTCTCCCTCTGGGTCCAGGTCTTCCTTCCCTCTGGGATCATGCAGAATAAGTTTCATCTTTCTTCTCTATCACATTTTACTGTTTGAAGACAGATATCATATTGTTCTTTCCCAATAAATCTCTTCAGAATAAACTCAGTCCCTTCAACCCATCTTTGTAGCCCTAGTTCTTAGTCCTTTTATTATTATGGTTTCCCCTACTCATACATTCCAGTCTTTTGCTATAATTCTTGAAATATGGTAACCAGAACTGGACATGTTTCTGCCCATAGGATATCATCTTCCATATCTTCCATTCACTGGATAATATAATTCTCTGAATGCAATTTTTAGCTTTCAATGCTGACTTGTACACTGTGGACTAATAGTGACTTCCCTAACTGCTTTGCTAATCCAAGCTATAATTGTCACATGAATAAACCTCAAACCATTCTCTCCCCCCAGGCTGAAGATCAGGCTGACTTACCTGTTTTCATTCCTATGGGACCTTACAATTCTTCATAATTCCTCAGAGATCACAGAAAAAAGATTGACAACCACAACAAAAATTCTTTCAGTATTTTTGATGTCACTTATAGTGTCAAGCAAATTGAATTCCCTGTGAAATGAAAAATCTTTATTTACCATCTCATTTATCTTGTGTTTCAGCTCCAAACTAACCATAACAGTTTACTCTTCCAATTTTAATGACTCTTTTTGTAGATATTTCCATATTCTGTCAAACTCTTGTAATCATGATCTCTTCAATGTGCACTATCTTATTCCTTCTTGTTTTTCTTTTGTCTTCAACATAACTTTGGAACAGGGATGTGCTGAGCTCAGCTTTAACCAGCTTGCAAGAGAGGCTATTTTATTTTTATATCTCATAAATTGGTAATCATTAAAAGCAGGGCTCAATTTATTGTTTTTGATGATTATCTATATTTAAGAATGTATTAAAATGCAGAAAAAAGTTAAAAGTGTTTACAGAAAGTCTGGTGTAAAATATTTATCAGCACATAATCATATAGTTCTATAAATATTACTTACACTCATCAGGAGTAAAGTAGAAGAATCAGGGAATACAGTCCTTACCAGACAAAAGGATAACAATATTAATATTAATTTAAAACACTACTTGTATTTATGTTACACTTAAAAAAAGTTTTTCAAAGTATTTCACATTGAAAGTCTGTTAAATTTTTTCCCATCAGAGTAATATAATGTCTGAAAAATGGGATTTGATTTCTGTTGCTACTGACCCCAAGTACAGCAATCTTCCTATTATATTTCGTTGACTTTCTAAAGAAGAAATAACAGAGACAAAAAGATGAAGATTGTGTCATCTTCCAACTTAGGATAACTAAGAACAGAAAGAACAGAATGATTTGAAAGGTCATTATTGTTATCCTTTGTATTTTGCAAACCTCATCATATATTAGATATTAGCTTTTCTGACACTATTTGTACCGGAGTCATTAACACTTTCCCATTCATCAGTAAATACTTATCTTTGTTTCTATCACTTGTATTGTTGTTTATTGTCATTTGATCATTTCAATGGTACAACTCTTCATAACCCCATTTGGGATTTTCCTAGCAAAAATAATAGTGTGGTTTGCTATTTCCTTCCCCAGATCATATTATAAATAAGGACCTGCAGCAAACAGTTAAGTGACTTGCCCAAAGTCACTCCGCTAGTATGAGCCCAGATTTGAACTCTGGAACTATATCTTTCTGACTCCAGGTCCTGCACTCTATTAATTGCACAACCTAGTTTTCCTATCCCTTGTATATTGCTATTCAAAATCTGACCTCATTAAGGTCATTTTTTGAGAAAGACCTCTTGGAAATCTTCTAGTCTGACACTTTTATTTTGCATATGATGAGTTTAGAACACAGACATTGTTAAGCAACACAAGTCGTAAGTAGAAGACTGGATTCAAGTTCAGGTTTCCTTTCATTAGGAGAATTCTTGCCATTTCATCATGCTGTATTGAGGAGTTGTTCCTCTTTTCTCAAAAGTCAAACTGGATTTCCTTCCTCTTAGAGATTATTTGCAATGGTAACACCAGAATTTGTCTTGATAACCATTGATCTGTCTTGACATGATTTGTCTTTTAGAATCTCAGACCCTAGAAAACTATCTGGCCTTTATTTTTCTTTGAAATCTCTTCTTTTACAAGAGAGGACATAGTTCAGACTATTCTTCATGTCCTTAGTTATCAGAAGATGGAAAATGACATGATCTTTGTCTGTTTGGCCTCTGTTATTTCTTCTTTAGAAAGTCAATAGGATATAATAGAAAGACTGCTGTACCTGAGGTCAGCAATAACAAATCAAATCTTATCTCTAACATTATATTACTGTAGTGGAAACAATTGAATATATTTTTAATGTTACATTTTGCTTTTATATCAACTATATTTCTTTTAGGATTCTTTCTCTATCTCTTCTTGGAAGTCATGTATTATAACCAAATTTTTTTATAAAAAGAGGAATCTCTTTTTCTAAATCCTCATCCAGATCTTTCCCTATGACCATAAGCATTTTATAGTGTTCTATCTTAAAGCTTCTTCTCTTCTCCCTCTGTACTATTTTGCCACCTGTGGATTTAGTTAACATTTCTACACTGATGATTTAGCCAATGGGCAACAAGGTGACTCAGTGGACAGAGTTCAAATTTTGCCTAAAATACTTACTAGCTGTATGATCCTGGGCAAGTCACTTAACCTTATTTGCTTCAGTTACATATCTAAAAAAAATGAGCCAGAGAAAGAAATGGCAAACCCCTCCAGTATCTTTACCAAGAAAACTCCAAAGGGTTTCACAAAGATTGGAAGTATTGAACAATAAAAAAAATAATGCTGGTGATTTTTAAATCCACCTACTTTATCCCAGTCTTTCTGACGAACTATAATCTCATACCTGTAATTTCCTTTCAGATATCTTAAACTGGATATCCAGTATACAGCTTTTACTAAACATGTACAAAATTGAATTGTCTTTCCTCTAAACTCTCCCCATTTTTGCCTGTTACTACAGAAGTCAATATCATTCTCCTAGTTTTTCAGACTGCAACCTAGGTTTCATCCTCAGTGCTTCTCTGTCTCTCACCCTTCCTATATTCACTCTGTTGCCAAGACTTCTTGACTTCACCTATGAAACATTGATTAAGTATGTCCCCATTTCTTCCTCTAACAGTACTACCACTCTGAAGCAAAATTTCAGCCCTTCAGACCTTGTTTGTACTCTTGTAATAATATGTTCATAGATCTACTTGAATCATCTTTCTTTACTCCTATCCTGCTTCACTCAGCCACCAAAGTGACTTTCCTAAAGCACAAATCTAACCGTATCACTCACTCTGTGCAATAAATACTAGTAGCTCCAAATCTAATACAAAATCTTCTCTTTGATACCCCTTTATAACTTAGTCCCCCTCTTATTTTCCCAGTCTTCTCACATCTTACTTCCAGCTACCACTCTTTGATACAATGATACCATGATATAGAGTTACAGGTATCCTAGATCTTCCACAAATAAAATATTCCATCTCTCAGGTACCAGGCATTTTTTCTAATTGCCTTTTATACCTGGAATGCTCTTTCCTCATCTATATCCATTGCCTCCCCTGACCTCCTTTGCATCCCAACTAAAATATCACCTTCTATTGGAAGGTTTTTTCACTCTCTATTAATGCCAGTGTCTTCCCTCCCTTAATTATATCCTGTTTATTCTACATATAACCTATGTAAAATTGGAATAATAATAATATCTATTTCACAAGGTGGTTGTGGTGACCAAAGAAGATGTTTGTAAAGCACTTAGAATAAGGATTGGATTATAGTAAGTGCTTAATAAAACTTTTTCCCTTTCATCTATTAGCTTATGCAAACTTCCTAAATGATTACAAAGTAACAGTCCCTTCTCACTTTTCTTAACATTCCTTTCACAATATAAGAAAAAAATAATTTCTAACAACCCAAGAGTTATTTCCTTTCATTCTTGAACAACAGTAAGTAGTGAGTTGCCCATTGAAAGTATACACACATTGCCTAGATAATCTGTCAGGGACAGTGTGGAAATAATTCATTCATATATTTCCCAGAATAAAAGAAATATGTGAACTCACTTAAACAAAAACATGATTTATGGTAGAACAATGTTCTTTTGTGGAAAGGAATGGTATTCATTGCATTTCTTAACTGCAAGTTAAGAAAATATGACTTAATGGCAATAGTATGTTGGAAAATGTTTTACAGTTGGCTCAAAATAATGCACAAAAAAGTTAGTTTTAAGTTTAATTTGTATTATTAAAATTTCTTTGATCTCCTTTTAGACTAGACAATCAACAAAATAAAAAAAAAATCAAACTCTACAACATTTAACATGTTCTGTCACATATTGCTTACACTGAATATATAACAATTGGCTTTTTGGTTTTAGAACTGGTTCCAGGACACCCCTTATAATGGTAATGTTGTTAATGAGATATTTTCAGAAATTTGAAATCCCAAACTCTGATATTTACTGGAAGAGGTGGATTAAAAAGTAGAGTTTAAATCTGTGTGCAAGACTTCCATAGGATTCTATGGCAGTAGTTGGCTTTTTGGGTCAACGTGTATCCCCCAGTTTCCATAGATTACATGTTATCCTAGCTAAGCAATTCCATTAATGTGATATATTAAGGTCTACATTGGATAGGAGATTGGATGACCTTTGAATCCCATAATTAGATTGATCTGTAATTCTATAATTTCATCTTATCCTGTTTATCTTTCAAAAGTATAGTTCATATGGTGTTTCTTTAATTCATTTACATGGAAGTGAATTTAATCAAGTCTCCAGATTTATGGAACTATTCAGAAAAAGTGCTTTTCTCAAGAAAATTTATGACATTTTTCCTGACAAATAAACCTGCCTTTTTTCTTCATTAAGTAAGATATCATTCACTTCCTGACACATCTAAATTATGGAAATAAACTTTAAAAAGTTATTATGGAACGATTGTTATATTAAGTCTATCAGATCAGCCCATTCTATATATCTATCCATGGGACACATACATGTTAGGATTCTTACAAGGTGCTAAGTAAATGGAATTGAGGAGACAGTGGTTAAATCTAGTTTAGCATTGATTTAATCCTACAACAAATACTGGTTTCTTAGTGATATAATGATTGATGTATACTCAGGGTACAGCATATAAGCAAGAAGCTCTCAGGGCTGGACACAGAAGTCCAGTAGAAACTCTCGGAGCCTCAGCCAGAATTCAGTCGAGGAGATTCACAAGCCAGGGAAGACAGCTTAAGCTCTCAGAACCAAGACTACAGAAGGCCTCTAAGAAAAACTCGCCAAGCCCCAAGTGAAGGAGATAAGACCTTGAAGAAGACAATAAAAGATTTGGACTTTAACTCCTGGCTGCATTTGGGGTGATTACATTGAACTGAAAAGAAACCTGCTCCCAGAGAACATTACATTTTTTTTTAATTATATATATATTTTTTATAATATTATCCCTTGTATTCATTTTTCCAAATTATCCCCCCCTCCTTGTATTCCCTCCCCCCGATGACAGGCAATCCCATACATTTTACATGTGTTACAATATAGTCTAGGTACAATACATGTGTGTGAATATCATTTTCTTGTTGCACAATAAACATTAGAATCCGAAGGTACATGCAACCTGGGCAGACAGATATTAGTGCTAACAGTTTACATTCACTTCCCAGTGTTACTTCTCTGGGTGTAGTTATTTCTGTCCATCATTGATCAACTGGAAGTGAGTTGGATCTTCTTTATGTTGAAGATTTCCACTTCCATCAGAATACATCCTCATACAGTATTGTTGTTGAAGTGTACAGTGATCTTCTGGTTCTGCTCATTTCACTCAGCATCAGTTGATTTAAGTCTCTCCAGGCCTCTCTGTATTCCTCCTGCTGGTCATTTCTTACAGAGCAATAATATTCCATAACCTTCATATACCACAATTTACCCAACCATTCTCCAACTGATGGACATCCATTCATCTTCCAGTTTCTAGCTACAACAAAAAGAGCTGCCACAAACATTTTGGCACATATAGAACATTACATTTTTAAGAGAAGAATATTACACATACACACACACACATGCATATTCACAAACACACATATACATACACATGCTTCAGGAATTTATAGAAGGGAGAAAATTATAATTTCTAACAATGCCCACCTTATGCTCTTTAATCTAAAACTTTTGTACAAGAGAGATCTTTTTTCTTTTTTTATTGCTAAACCCAGAGTTTCTAGTACAATGTTGAGTAATTGTAGTGATAATAGGCATCCTTATTTTATCTATGATCTTGGTGGGAATATGCTCAGCTTCTCTCCAGTACAAATAATGCTTCCTATTGGTTTTAGATATATGCTGCTTATTATTATAAGGAAAGCTTTCTTTATCTCTATGCTCTCTAGTATTTTTAATAGGAATGTGTACTGTATTTTGTCAAAAGCTTTTTCTGCATCTATTAAGATTATCATATGATTTCTGTTGGTTTTATTATTGATATGGTTGATTATGGTAATAGTTTTTCTGATTTCCTGAATTCCTGGCATAAATCTCACTTGGTCATAGTGTATTATCCTACTGATAAGTTGCTGTAATGTCTCTGCTAATATTTTATTTAATTTTTTGCATCAATATTCATGAGGAAGATTGATCTGTAATTTTCTTTCTCTGTTTCAGCCTTTTCAGGTTTAAGTATCAGTGCCACATTTATGTCATAGAAGGAATTTGTCAGGACTCCTACTTTACCTATTTTTCCAAATAGTTTACATAGTATTGGAATTAATTGTTCCTTAAATGTTTGGTAGAATTCATTTATGAATCTATCTGGCCCTGGAGAATTTTTCTTAAGGAGTTCATTAATGGCTTGTTCAATTTCTTTTTCTAAAATGGGATTATTTAAGTAATTTATTTTGTCTTCTATTAATCTGGCAATTTATATTTGTGTAAATATTCATCCAATTCGGTTAAGATTGTCAGACTAGCAGTCATACAGTTAGGCAAAATAACTCCTAATTATTGCTTTAATTTATTTTTCATTGGTGGCAAGTTAACCTTTTTCATTTTAAATATTGATTTTTTTCTTTCTTTTTTCTAATCAAATTAACCAAAGGTTTATCTATTTTGTTGGTTTTTTTCCTAGAACCAACTCTTAATTTTATTTATTAGTTCAATAGTTTTCTTAGTTTCAATTTTATTAATCTGTCATTTGAGTTTCAGAATTTCTAATTGGGCATTTAATTCGAGGATTTTAATTTGTTCTTTTTCCAGTTTTTTTTTTTTTGTTTTTTTTTAGTTGCATGCAGTTAAGTGATTTCCTTTTTCTCTATTTTATTCATGTAACTATTTAGAGAAATACATTTTCCCCTAAAAAATGCTTTGGCTGCATCCTATAGGTTTTGGTATGTTATCTCATTATTGTCATTCTCTTGAATGAAATTATGGATCATTTCTCAGATTTGTTGTTTAACATACTCATTTTTAAAATTAGATTATTTAATTTCCAATTGATTTTTCCTTTATTTTCCCTGCCCTTTTATTAGATATAATTTTTATTGTATCATTGTCTGAAAAGAAAGTGTTTATTATTTCTGCATTTGATTGTAAGGTTTTTATGCCAAAATATATGGCCAATTTTTGTATAGGTGACATGTATTGCCAAAAAAAAAAGGTATATTATTTTCTTTCCCTATTCAATTTTCTCCAGAAGTCTATCATATATAGGTTTTCTAACATCTGTTTACTTAATTTTTTTCTTCTTTATTTTGTTGTTAGATTTGTCTGATAATGAGAAGGGAAGGTTAAGTTCCCCTATTAAATATAGTTTTGCTTTCTATTTCTTCCTGTAACTGGCTTAAAAACCTTCTCTAGAAATCTGGATACTCTGCCACTTGATGCATATACATTTAGTATCATTACTACTTCATTGTTTACAGTATCCTTTATCAAGAAGTACTTTCCTTTCTTATCTTTTTAATAAGATCTATTTTTACTTTTGTCTTATCTGAGATGAGAATTGCTATCCCTGATTTTTTTACTTCATCATAAGGATACTAAATTCTGTTTCAACCTCTATATGTGTCTCTCTGTGTCAAATGTATTTCTTGTAACCAACATATTATAGGATTCTGTTTTTTAATCCATTCTGTTATTACTTCTGATATGGTTATCCCTGCATTTCCCTATATTCTATTTTCTCTTCAATATATACTTTTCTTCTCTCTTTCTACCCTGTCCTTAATAGTTGTTTTTTTTTTTTTAACTCACACCACCCATTACTTTATGTCCTATTATCTCCACCCTTCTCTTGCATTTTTAACCCATCTCATCCATTATCTTTTCTTTTATCATTCCTTTCTCCCTTTTCTTACCTTCTCTCCCTAGTATTCTGCCCTCCCTTCTATCCGGTCTCTCCCTTTTCTTTTATTCTTTTTCTTCCTACTTCTTTATGGGGTTAGATAAATTTCTATACTTGTGTCCTACTTTATAGGACCCCCAAGTTGGGATGATTAAAATATTGAGTCCTGCTTTCTAGAGCCCCCAAATTGGGGTGACAAAATGTACTTTTGCTTTCTAGAGCCCCCACACCAGGGTGATTAAAATATATCTTCCTAGTGGAGAAGTGATGAGGTGGGACTCCTGAGGATGGTGAGAAAATGGAGTCCGTTTATTTCAAGGGTTTTCCCCTTTTTATAATGTAACAAAAACAACACTTTGTACAAAGGACCTCATAAACAACTTGCTATGTAATTTGCCACCTAGTATCACTCTTCCACCTGGTATCACTCTGCTTAAATCTCAACACAGGTTGTCACTGCCCCCTGACTTCTCAGGAAGGCTGAGAGCCCTTAGGGGAGATAGGGAATAGAACCAGGCATTGTCAGCAGGTTTCTTTGGGCTGAAGGGTCTTATACTTTATCCAGAGTTTCCCCACTGACTGTAACCCTCTATGTATACCCAATTGAATGATTAAGTTATTCTCTCTTAGAGCCAGAACTGATGAGATCAAGTTTCAGACTATGCTCATCCCCCCTCCCTTCTATCCCTTTATTTTAACAGGTATTTAAAATCTCTTCATCTGATTTAATTGTCCCATTATACTTTCCCTTTTCTCTTTTGCCAGTACAGTCCTATTCACCCCTTAATGTTTTTTTATTTGATATCATAATCTCAGAGTCCATTTACAACTACACCCTCAGTCCATGTGACATCCTCCTCTATCTGTCCCAGTGACAGATACAGTGCTCGAGTTACAGATATCATTTCCTTATCTAGGGATATAAACAGTTTATCCTTTAAATTAAATATATATATATTTTTTTTTTTTTTTTTTTTTCCTCCCCAGTTTAACTTTCTAGGCTTCTCTTATTCTGTGTTTATAGATTAAATTTTCTGTTTGGCTTTGTTGTTGGTTTGTTGTTTGTTTGTTTGTTTGTTTGTTTCCATAGAAATGATTGAAAGTTTCTTAATTAAAGATGCAATGACTCTCCTGAAAGATGGTGCTGAAACTTACTGGGGGGTTAATTCTTGGTTGTAATACTGCCCTTTGCCTACTGGACCATGGTATTCCAGCTCCTCTAATCCTTTATTGTAGAAGCCGCCAGATCCTGGATAATTCTGACTGTTGCTTTTGATATCTGAATTGTTTTTGTCTGGCAGCTTGCAGTATTTTTTCTTTGAGTTTATAGTTCTGGAGTTTCACAAAAATGTTCCTTGAGGTTTTCTTTGTGGGATCTCTTTTTGAAGGTGATTGATGGATACTTTCAATAAGTATTTCCTCTTCTGTTTCTAGAATATTGGGTAATTTTCCTTAATGTTCTCTTGAAGAATGCTATCCAGGCTCTATTTTTTGATCATGGCCTTTAGGAAGGCCAATAATTTTTTAAATTATTAAAATTTAATAATTACTAAAATTATTAAAATTTAATAAATTTTAAATTATCTCTTCTAGATTAAATAAGGAAAATTAATGTGGCTACGGTGCATAGTTTGGATTAGATAAAACAAACCAATTATTAGGCTATTTTAAGAATCTAGGTGAATGGTAATGAGGTCCTCATTTGGGATGTTGGCTATAGAGAGATAGGATGAGAGGAGATGAGAGAGGTGATGCAACATGAAATCAATAGGATTTAATTACTACCTATGAGAATTAAGGGAGACAGAAGCATATACAAAGATAATTCCAATGTTTCCAATGCAATAGGATTCAATAACAATAATGCCAATTGACAAAAATAGTATGGAGAGAGAGAGAGGAAGGATGGAGGGAGAAAGAGAGACAGATCTGAGAGAAAAATAATAAGTCCTTTTAAGACAATATTGAATGAAAAGTATCAATGGAATAAGCATATAGTCATGTTCTAAATATACATGCATGCACATATATATTGTGTATACGTGTATATATATACACGTATACACAAAGATACCACCAAATAGGTTCAAATTGAGGGATATATGTTAATAATTTATAGAAGGGAAAAACAAAATCATTGCCTGGAGTGCCAGTTTCATCCTCTTCACTCTGACACTTCAGCAAAAGTAAGAATCAAGTATGCACCGATAGACACTTTAGTCTGAACGAAGTATGGCAGACAGTGGAAGAATGGCTTCTCCTCATGCATATTTTCCTGTGTCATAGAAGAGGCATTCCAGAGTTCCAGAGAACCAAGACCTCCAATTAAGTTACTTTTTAAAAGAAAAAATATTTATATGTTTTGTTTTTACATTGAAAATATTTACAGTCAGGTCTACAGAATTGGAAAAATATCAATTGCTTATGGTAGGCCAAGATAATATAATAAAAATCGCAATTTTGCCTAAACTGATTACTTGTTCAGTGCCATACCAATCAAACTGCTAAAAATTATTTTATAGAACTGGAAAAAATATAACATTCATCTGGAAGAAGAAAAGGTGAAGAATATCAAGGGAGTTAATAAAACAAAAATAGAAAAAGTAGTGACTTAGCAGTACCAAAAGTTAAACTATTTTGTAAAGCAGCAGTCATCAAACCATTTGATACTGGCTAAGAAATAGAGTGGTGGATTAGTGGAACAGATTAAATGCACATGATACAATAATCAAGACCTATACTAATCTAGTATTAGGAAAAATCCTCAACTCATGTTACTATAATAAAAACTCATTATTTGACAAATATTGTTGAGAAAGTAGAAAATAATATGTCAGAAACTCACAATAGACCTACATCTCATACTCCATACTAAAATAAAGTCAAAATGGGCCTATTTGGGCATAAAGTATGATGGTATAAACAAATTAGAAGATAAAGAGTTAATTTACCTAGGAGATCTTTGGAAAGAGAGGAATTTATGACCAAAAAAGAATTAGAGAACATTATGAAAGGCAAAATGGACAACTATGATTACATTAAATTTAAGAAGTTTTGCACAAACAAAACCAATAGAAATAAGATTAAAAGGAAAGTACAAAGATAGGAAAAATTGTTACAGCCATTGTTTCTGATAAAGATCTCACTTCTAAAATATATGAGAATTGTGTCAAGTTTATAACAATATAAGTCATTCCCCAATTAATAAATCATGAAAGGATAGGAATGGACATTGGCCATTTATGGTTATATGAAAAAATACTCTAAATCAATATTAATTAGAGAAATACAAATTAAAACAACTCTGAGGTACTACATCATTCTGCTCAGATTGACCAAGATGACAGGAAAAGATAATGATAAATATTGGAGGAAGATGTAGGAAAAATGGGACATTTTTCGTGGAGATGTGAAATCATTCTGGAGAGTAATCTGGAACTATGCCCAAAGGGTTATAAAATTGTACATACTTTTTGACCCAGCAGGGTCAGTACTAATCTGTATCCCAAGGAAATCATAAAGGAAGGAAAAATACCCACATGTGCAAAAAGTTTATAGCAGCTCTTTTTGTAGTAACAAAAAAATTGGAAAATGTGTAGCCTAGCAATTGGGGAATGGCTGAATAAGCTGTGGTATATGAAGGCAATAAAATTTTATTGTTCTTTAAAAAGGATGAACAAGCTGATTTTAGAAAGGCCTGCAAAGATTTACATGAACTGATACTGAGTGAAACAAGCAGAACCAGGAATACATTGTACATAATAACAACAAAAATGTGTGATGAACAACTATGAAAGATTTGTTTTTTCTCGGTTCAAGGATCCAAAGACTGGAAAGAAAATGCCATCTGCATCCAAAAAAAGAACTGTGGAAATTGAAGGTAAATCAAGACCTCCTTCCTATGTTCACCTCTTTTTTCTGTTTTTTTTTTTCCTCTTTCCTATGATTTTCCCTTTTGTTCTGATTTTTCTCTTGTAGCATAATTCATAAAACAATATATATTGAAATTAATTAATTAATTTTTAAAAAGAAAGGAAAAATATTTGGAGATTATTCTGATGGCATGAGTAAAGATGATAACATTGTAACTTCATTTGAAAGTGTATGAAATATTCCATGACTATAGCATTCCATCATCTTGAGAATACAAAATAAAAACAAACAAAAAAAAAAAAAGAGAGAGAGAAATCTATTTTTTTTTCCACTTCACTTCCTACTACATTGATTGAGAAGTCTTCATAACAAAATGTATGGTAAAGCAAAATGAATTCCCTTAATGACTATATGTGTGTGTGTATGTCATGTATATATGTCTCATTCATAAATGCACACATGTCTCTTAGTTTACTATCTCTCTGCTGTGGATAGGGCATTTCATCATATGTTTTCCATAGAATCTATGAATACTCATTTTATTGATCATACTTATTATGGACTTTAAACTTGTCAGTTTTTACTATTGAAATTGTAAAAATTATTCTTCAGATTCTCAATTCATTCATCAGTTTATAAAATCCTTCAAAATTATTTATTTTTACTAAATTGATATTATAATATAAACTGTTCTTCTGTGCACAAATTCATGAAAGTCTTTTTAAGTCTTTTTGAAATTTCTATTTTAAAAGGTGGATCTCTGTTTCTGGAGCTCAAAAGAATAGAGATACAAATGTGGAAATCATCTGCAATGATTAAATTAGAAAGCTTTTGTACAAACAAAACCAATGCAACCAAGAATAGAAGGAAAGCAGAAAGATGAGAAACCATCTTTATAACAAGTTAATTTGATAAAGGCCTCATTTCTCCAATATAGAGAACTGACTGAAATTTTTAAGTCTGTAAGTCATTCTCCAATTAATAAAAGATCAAAACATATGATGAAGAAATCAAAACTTCTTTAAAAGCCTGTGAAAAAGTGCTGCAAATCATTTTGATCATAAAAATGCAAATCAAAACAACTCTGAGATACTACCTCATATCTATTAGATTGGCTATTATGACAAAAAGAGGATAGTGATAAATATTGGAGAAGATATGAGAAAATTGGGACACTAATGGACTGCTGATGGAGTTTTGAATAGATACAACCATTCTGGACAGCAATTTGGAAATATACCCAAAGAGCAACTAAACTGTGCATATGCTTTGATTCAATATTGTCACTGCTAGGTCTGTATTCTACAGAGATAATTAAAAAGGGGAAAGGACTCAAATGTGCAAAAATATTTACAGCAATCCTTTTAATGATGACAAAATATTGAAAACTAAGAGCCCATCATTTGGGAAATGACTGAACAAACCCTAAATATATGAATGTAATGGGATTCACTAAAAAATGATGAACAGGTAGATTGCAGAAAAACCTGGAACACTTGTACAAACTGGTGCAAAAAAATGTGAAGAACTAGGAAAACATTTTACATAGTATGAAAAAAATTTGTGTGATAATCAACAATGAATGAGTCAGCTCTTCTCAGCAATACAATGATCCAAGACAAGTACCAATGACTATCTTTATCTGGATAAAGAACTTATGAACTTCAAGACCAGATCAAATTATTTTTCCACTCACTTTATTCTTTCTCATGGTTTCTTTTTTCTTTTGATCTGTTTCTTCTTTTACAACTGTGGCCAAGATAGAATCATGTTTTACATAATAGCACATGTATAAACTATTTCAAACTGCCTATTATATTTGGAAGAGAGGAGGGAATGAAGGAAGGGGAAAAATTGGATTTCAAAATCTTGTAAAAATGAATGCTAAAATTTTTTCTTGACATGTTACTGGGGGAAAAATAAAATACTATTTAAAATAAAAGTAAATAAGCTTATGAGAGTTAAAAGACCCTCATAGTGGTGGGTGGAAAGGTAGATGTTCCAGTGAAAGGAAATCAACTTTGATTGGTTAATAAGTAATGAGAAATAATGAATAATAAAATGAGGTGCTGGAGCTATTTTAATGAACCTTGATTGTGTCATTTACTTCTCAATTCCACACTTGGGCAGTCTGTTCAAAGAATTTATACCTACCCAACCTAGGCAGAGCACAATTGGCTTAAATTCCTTGCATTTTGGGGTGGGATCTGACAAAGATTGAGGAGAGTTAATTCAATTTCATTATCAGTAATGTCCTTCAGGAGATTGAACTTTGAAATGAGAACTATAGAAGAAGGGGAAACTCTGGATCTTTCCAAATCATTAGCTAATAATAATCATTTGTCTTATCCTTCCATATCTCTTTATCATTAGTCCTAGAGCTATTTTTCATCTTCACCATGACCTCATCTTCTATCCACTACTTTTCTCCATTTCTGTCTCTTCCATGATCTGGATTCCATTTCTTTCCTTCATAGTTTTAATTTTATATTTAACCCATTCAAATATATGTTCTACTTAACCTTTAAATTCTTTATCCTCTAGAATTATCATTATTTATGTTTTATCACTCTGAATAACTTTCAACATTTAGTTTTTCTTTTCTGCTTGTGCCTGAATACCATTGAAAGAAGCCACACAACCAATATCATATAATTCATCTACCATCAAATGGAACCTTGATACTACACAAAAAAGTCTTTTATTTCCCTGATTATCTATCACACTCTCATGTTGATTTAACTCACATATCCCCAGAAGCACCCAATATTATTAGCTTTATTCTTTATGTCTAAATAAATAATCCTGCTTATTTATTGAGAAAAGCAAGAGTCCTTTCTTATTCTTCAATCTTCCCTACCCTGTGACCCAAAATCTCTCAATGCTTTTTTTTATTCTACTCTTTCAGAAAGCCTTGGAGAAGAGAAATGAAGAGATGAGAGGAAAGGTAAAAATATGAGAAGAGAAGAGAGGAGAGGAAATGAGAGAAAGACAGTCTAAGGCAAGGTCTGAGGGAAGTTCTTAAAAAAAAAAAAAAAAAAAAGTATTTCTTGAAATTCCCTTCCTGATGCATGCTGATATCTATCAATAGTACTTTAGTACTTTCTTTATACAAATTTTTCTGATAAACCAAATTTTTTCTCAATCACAGAGGAACCAAAGGTTAACTAAAGATAGCTATAAATGTTAATTAAGGCAGAGAGTCAAACTTCTACCTAAATATCAGGAATTTTCCTAACTGGATATTCAGAATAATTGTGATTGTATTCCTAATTTTTCATCTAATGTAAACTCCCTAAAGCAGCAGAGAGGGAGCCATGGGGAATTGCAGGGCCATTATATTGCCTCGAGATATAAATTGAATTATTTTTTTAAACCAAGATGCTACAAAAGAAACAAAACGTGGCCCTTTGCTTGCACTATAATTTCCTCATATTATTGTCATTTATTTGCCCTCCCTTTCACTGTTAAGGTCCTAGAAAGAATAATGTACACTTGTGTCCTTTACTTCATTATCTACCTACTTCTTAGTCCCTTGTAATCTGATTGGTGACCCTGCCACTCAATTATGATACTACCACCCCTGTCTCCAAGGTTACTAAAGATCACAACTAATAATTAGAATGATTTTTCTTTAAAAAATTTATTAATGTATTTTGTTTTTATATCACATTAATTTCTACTGTATCCATAAATTTGTACACACCCTTCTTTTGTGACAGACTTTGAAAAATATACAATCTTTTTAGGAAAACAACCAACATATCATCTATGCTTGCTATCACATGCAAAATTCAGCCTATAGATTATCATATCTACTTTGAAAGAGAAATCTCTAATTTTTTTCTCTGGGGCCATTTGGTCAGAACATTTACTTGCAATTTATTTCTCTTTTGATTTGTGTTTGTCCTATTATGTGTGTTATTTTTCATCATTCAATTTGCTTTATTCTCTATCAGTTCATATCAACCTTTTCAGTGAATGGTCTTTTTTATGTATTCATTCTTCTTAACCCCTTTACAAATTTAGACATGTGTTGTTTAACAAGAAATGTTCTCTCCTTCCTGACTCTTTGGCATTGTTTCCTTCTAATTCACTTCCTGAATTTTTCAACTTTTCAACTTCTAGTATTCCCCTCCATTTGTAAGATCATCCTCTGATACTTTTCTTCTTAATGCATGAATTTGTAGCTTCTAATCTAGATCTTCTGGATTTTCTTTTCTCTCTAAGCTTTTTTTTTTTTTTTTTTTTTTAGTGATATTAGGAGTGAGAAGAAGCAGAATAGGCTTTTTGCAGATGGTAGAGTTTGAACTGAGGCTTGAAGCTAGAAGGTGAAATGAGGAAGGAGAGAATTCTAAGCACATGCTTGGGTCAACTTATCAACAAAGCAAAGAAGTTGGAGTTGAAGTGTTGTGTTTATGATATTTCAAGGGGGACTTTATATCTGGATTACAGAGTACATCCAGGGAAATAAAGTGTAAGAAGAGATATGTAGGAGGGAGACAGGATGCTAATAGTTTTAAAAGCCAAACAGAGAGTTTTAGATTTGATCTGTCATTTAGCAGGGAACTTCTGAAATTTATTGAGTTGGAGCATTACATGGTCAAATCAGTGCTTCAAGAAAAATACTTTGTTAGCTGATGAGCAAATTGTGATAGTATATAATCAGTGTATTAGTAGGCAATTAATAAGTATGTTTGGAGTTAAATTATTGAAATTTAGACTGCATTCATGAAAGCTCAAGAAAATACCCATTCTAAAGGTATTGGGGAAAGTATAAGAAATAAGTAAAACAGAAAGGGAAAGACAAAGAGAGATGGTACCATTAAAACTATAGGAAGATCTGAAAAAAAAAATGCTATACCTTGGAAGACAAAGGTAGAGAGGCCTTGAATATTATATAAATCCACCCTTTAGCTTTGCCTCTTCTCCCCAGTCTTCCCTCCAATGAAACCAAGTTGAATTGCTAGCTTAGAACTATGCATAGATGCTTTAATCCTAAGGAAAGGAAAGGGAAGTAGAGGGAAGAATGGATGATTTTTTAATGTATTGAATCAATGTTTCTCAACATCTAGACAAGCACAGTTCTATAGCAAATTTTTATTGGCCCATAAAACTTTTACTATTTTTCCTTCAAAAAAAATCTATAAAATTAAAAATCTTCTATTATCTAGGTCCCTTCTCCCTATCTCTTTTTCCTAGGCCTAAATCAAAATCCATAACTCTGACACTGTGTAGACAATTGAAGTTCCTCTTAGTGAATTTAGATGTAGTACTAATTTCAAATATCCCTCTGGTCTGGAAACATTGGCTTAGTTCAAATGATCTGTTGGTCAAATGAACCAAGTGTTTTCCCCCAGAGTTGACTATTTCAGAGTTGTCTACTATCACATTAGGCACAATGAATGATCCAAAAAAAGAAAGAAAGGAAGGAAGGAAGGAAGGAAGGAAGGAAGGAAGGAAGGAAGGAAGGAAGGAAGGAAGGAAGGAAGGAAGGAAGGAAGGAAGGAAGGAAGGAAGGAAGGAAGGAAAGAAGGAAGGAAAGAAGGAAGGAAAGAAGGAAGGAAAGAAGGAAGGAAGGAAGGAAGGAAGGAAGGAAGGAAGGAAGGAAGGAAGGAAGGAAGGAAGGAAGGAAGGAAGGAAAGAAGGAAGGAAAGAAGGAAGGAAGGAAGGAAGGAAGGAAGGAAGGAAGGAGGGAGAGAGGGAGAGATTGGAGGGAGGAAAAGAGGGGGGGAAGGGAGGGAGAGAGGGAGTTTACAATTTCATCTAGGCTGTGGTGCAAAAGAAAGAACAAAAGTTTTGAAGGCTAAGTGATGAGTTTCTGTACTGCCTCCTGTTTAACTATTTTCATCTTCTTGGGTAAGTTCATTTCATCTTTCCTGATCTCACTCTCCATAACTCCAAAATGAGGATAATAATACTTCTCACTACTAAATGAGAGTGTAGTGAAGAAAGCACTTTGTACATTTCACATCATCATAGAAATATGAGGAGGATGATGATGGTAATAATGAGGATGAGGATGAGGATGATAATGATGACAACAGAGGTCTTGTAAAATTCTGGAGATGGAATGGACATTAGACATTAACCCATCATTTCATAGATGAAGAAATTGCAGCACAGCAAAATTGTTCACCTAAGGCCAGGCTAAAATATATATCTCCTGATTCTTGGTCTAGTATTCTATCCATTGCACTACTCTTACTCTGAATACTACTAGTATTAAGTTAGATCATTAGTTGAAGGGAAATAATAGTTTTTGTTTTTTTTTTTAACCTGACAAACTTAAAACTTTTGTTCTATACCAAAATCCCTCATGAAACTATCCCAAAGCAAAAGCATATGGATGGAAAAACAACTCTACAACTCTGATTAGACACTTATCGATTCTGTTCTCCTTCTCCCTCTTGTATTTCCAGCCAGCCTCAATTCACTTATTCATATTTCAGGGCTAATTTCCAGAGTCTTTTACACAAAACAGTTTTCAATTTCATAGGAGGCAAATTGGGCGAATTGCATTTCAGAATTGCAGTTGTGTTGACACACGGTAATCTTATTAGCAATAAAGGGATATTACTTATAATTGAATAGCACTGCAATTAGCAAATTCCAGAACCAGAAAACAACAGCATTCCCCAGCCCCACATTTGTTTCACCCACAGCAGGACATGTTTGAATTACCCACAAAACTATTAGCATGTTTCCATTGTAATAAATGGGGAAAAAAAAGAAAAGAAAAGAAACTCAATAAAATCTGTTTCAACCAGAGTAAATATTAACTACTACACATACAAACAGATGAGGTTAACTTAGGCATTTGGGGGAGAGGGTTTGCATATTTTTGATAAGTCATTTATATATGCTGTGCAACCAACATATAACATTCCTGTCACATTTGATTGGGACAGCCTCAGCCTTGGTATTAAAAGCAAGGCATCCATGTTGAACAAATATAACTGTGGGAAAAATAATTACAGTCTTCATCTGTGGAGGTTACATTTCTATGGCATCTTCATGACTGCTGTATAATTGGGTAATTCTGGCTCTGAATTAAGAAAAAAACAACCCCAGCCCCTGATTTCCTGAAATTAAAAAAAAAAAAAAAAAGTTTAGGTAAGTTCCAGACCTCAACATCCTCCATGGAACAAATTACATTAAAATTACAATCAACTTTCGCTCAACTGTCACCAGAAATGGATGTTGCTGTATACAAGCTGCCTCTTCCTCACTTTTATTAAGCCCCTTTCAATTATGTGGGAACATAAATTGGAAGGATGTCGCTATGTCATTTACAGTATTGAAATGTATGAGGAACATTGACCCTGGCCTCTGGAGATTATGTGAAAAGCCATTTATATGCACAGCTGTACAAATTGCCTGAGTTTAATGTTAAATTCCATGGAAAATTATCTTTGCTGCTCTGCATTTGAGGAAGGACAAGGTTTAAATATTTAATATGTTCCCTTCCCAGACAAGCTCAGTCAGCAGTGAATTAGTGAACCGGTCATTCAGAGAGTTCTTTTTTGGAGAGTAACCGGTTTTGCCTTTAAATACAGTAGTGACCTGAGTTCACACAATCAGAGACAGTAGGTGGAGACAGGACCAGTTGGATCTGACCCTTCTACTTCTTTGTAAAATGATTCCCTGCTTGATTTATATTAGCATTCTCCTCAGCCTGCTCATCTTTCCATAGCAATGGAGTCTCCACTCTTCATGACAGCAAGTCTATCTTGATATATGGTATTTGGGATACATTTTGCCCTCCTGATGCTACAGTGGTGGAAGAACAAATGTGTTTCCCTGGACTGAATCAAGGCTCACTGATTAGAAGACATCAATAATGGCAACAATAACTTCAATAATAACTAACATTTATCTAGTGCTTTTATATTTACAAAATACTATATACACGTAGCATAGAGATGACATTTATATAACATTTTAAGATCAGCAGTTAATATACATGATCTTATCTGATCCTAATAATGACCCTGTGAGCCATGTGCCACATAATAGCCAAGGGACATGACTCTCTAAGTTGCATATCAGTGTAATTTGGGCAGAAGTTAGAGGGAAATGGTAAGCCAAACATCCAACAATCATATATTAAGCAATTACTATAAGCTAAGCACTGTATTAAGCACTGAGAATGTAAATAAAAGTAGAAAAACAGCCTCTACCTTGACCACTTACATGCTGGATTTGAATTGAAAGTTGCCTCTAGCAAGATGCTTCTTTTTAAATATTAGCTATGTCAAGAATAGTTGAGGTAATTTGAAAAAAGTACTTTGAAACCCTCTGATAGATGAAAAAAAAAACAAACCTACTTTTTTGAGTCTCTCTGAAATGAGCTCATTTGCAAAAAACTGCTTCCATTCTATACTTATGTATCTTCTCTCCATGCTCTTTTCTTAAAACCCTTATAGCTCATAATAGAAATGTCCATATTCTATGATTATTAACAGTATGACTAAGAGAGCAAGATCCTGGGGAATCCAGAGACACAAATTTTAGTGCCATCAAATGACTCTATAAGCTTCCCTGATATGCCAGAGACCAAGAACCTAGGAATCCCCAACATAAACTAAGAGGAAGGTTAAGAGTTAGGTTAAGAAATGGGATGTGTGACATTGAATTATGTACTATTTCAAGATCTGTATTTCCTTTTTTCTCTTGCTATAATATAGAATATCTTGATACCCAAAATCTGGTAACTGAGATGCAGGTGGAATCTTTTCCCTAAAACCCCCATTCTTTGCTCTTGTTCTCCTATGCTCATTGCTGTGGTTTTCTCATTTTAATTTTGGGAACTTACTTCAAACCATTTTTATGGCCTAAGAGCGCCTAGCCTAAGGTATAGGTACAATAACAGCTTAAAGCCTAATAGAACTTATGAGGGGAGCCCCAAAACTCTCTCTCACTCTCTCACTCAGACTTTGGGGGGAAAGCTTGAGAAACTCCCTCAGAGAAGCTCTCCTCTGAAAGACCTGCCCCAGGAATTCAAGATAAAGTGGTTTCATTCTGTTATATGGGTGGGACTAGTTGAGTCCAAGACCACTCCTACTTAGCCCTAGCTGGAGTTCAGATTTCTATCCAACTCTATTAAGTTGGAGATTATTCCAGGGACACTCATTAAATTAGAAGATTCTCTATTCTGATTTCAACTAAAACTGCTACTGAAGAGGAAACCCCAAAAATCTGAAAAATTCTTGAAGGAGAAAATCTCCTTCAACTCTGCCTCAATAAGGGACACTGACCCAAGTCTTTTTCCTTTAAATGAATTTAAATTTTTACTGTTTGAGGGGGGAATGAAGAGGAAACCCCAAAACTCTGAAAAATCCTTAAAGGAGAAAACCTCCTTCAACTCTGCCTCAGTGAGGGGACTCCATCCCAAGCACAAACAGTTTCATCTTTGTTATCTGGGTGGGGATGGATCAGTCCTGAAATCCATTGAATTCAATTCAAATTCTAACCCTGGCTGAAACCTCAGGAGCCAACCTGGGATTCCACCCACAAGCCTCCATCAGCTTGTAGGCAAAGCCCCCTATTATAAAAGAGCCAAACTAGAGCCCTCTCTTTGCAGAGGTTCCAAACAGGTCAGCCTTACTTATACCTGGCATGCTAAGAATCTCTGCCCACTGGAACACTTTCCAGTGCCCTCTTATCTCTATCTTCAACTTTACTAACTAGACTTTAACTTTACTTCCAAACCCCATAATAAATCTTTTTTTTATCAATCTAGGTTTTCGGGTCTGTAAATTCCTTTACAGGGGACTCTTGCGCCACCACTAGACTTCATTTAACTCCGAATTCTTGTACCAAATCTAAAAGGGTTGCAGGGGAGCTCTATTTGACTCCCTGTACTCCCAACCTGCCACTAGACCTCAATTAAACCCTAATTTCATTTAGGTACCCCAATTCTAGACTTCATCACTCCTAGCCCTCACCAAGAGCTAACCATATAACAAGTTTCCTTTAGCTCAATTCCTTGCAGAGGGCCAAAAGCAGGAATCATTCCAAGGAACTTCTTTCTCCCCTTAGCATAGCTGTGATCCTCTTAATCCTGAAAAAGACATTCACTTTTCAGCATTACTCCCTCTTTATCTCTCTCATCTCTTTCTCTAACAGGACCTTATTTACCTCTCTGTTAGGATTTCTCTTCTAGAAACTTCTTCTTTCTCTGCTATATCTTCACTTCTCTGTTGGGACCTTGCCACTTAGAAGTCAGTCTTCCTAGCAAAGGCTAACTTCCCAATGCCAAGTGCCAATAAAAACTTCTTTTGCCAGTCTAACTTTTCAGGTTCATAAATTCATTTATGAAATGTGCTGATAAGAAGGGCATTCCCAAAACTCTGTTCTGTGCTGAACCTCATCAGAACCTTGTAAAAAAATTCATATTTCATGGATTCAGATATATCATAGGTCAAATCAATGGGGTTCTAGTGACAGTCAGAGAGTTGTAGGATTCCCCTTTTGGTTGATGCAGGTCCTTTGTGAAAAAATTCATGAACCTGAAGAGTTTTAGGTGGCATAAATGGAAATTTATTATTAGATGAGAAGCCAGATTTGCTACAAAGACTGACTTCTTTAGTGGCAGAATCCTGGTAGAGAAATAACAAAAGGGTTTTTTGCTGAGAGGTTCTCTCTACAGAGGGTAGGGTCTTGGCAGCTATACCAAAGAGGCAAAGAATACTAATTTGGATATTCTGCAAAAAAATGAGAGAGCAGAAACATATTTTATGAACAGATCTCATTTGAGCTGATCAGACCAGGATCTCCCAATTGAAATTACTTTGAAGGCTTTTTCAGCTTAAATTTGAATGGAGATCCAGCTATCAATGGGGGTGATTTGCCTTAGAAATGTCCCAGCCGGAAAAACACATTCTATCATAGATTCTCTGGAGACTGGGAGGCCAGGAATAAAAAGGGAAAGAATTTCAAAGTATTACTTTTGCAGATCAAAAGGAAACACAGTTTCACATCCTCATCAAAATTATTACGCAAAAAGCAAAACTCTAAGGAGAAGAAATTTAATACAATATTGTTCACTTCTAAGTTAGATATTAGTGGTTTAAATCTAAGTAATATCTAATTACTGAACCAATAACTTTTTACCAATGATTTTTACATGGAGATGTCTTTCATTTAAGTGTTTATTAACAAGCATTAATTAGATATCTAATGCAAAGAGAATACTATGCCAGGCACTCGAAAAATGCAAATTTTTGTAAGATATCTTTTAGCCTGACATGGAACTCATCTTCTTCTTGGGGAACAGGACACCAACACAATAACAATAATATATGGCAATAAAGAAAAACATTTTTAAGTGATCCAAAAAAGAGTGAAATATGTAAGGTTTGAAAAGATCATTATCCATCAGGAAAATCAGAGAAAGCTTTCTGAAAGAGATTGGATTTTACTTAAGTTTAAGAAATGGAAAAGAATTCAAAAGAATAAAAGAAAAGGAGATTACTTCAGGCATGAAGAATAAAGTGAGTAAAATCAGAAAAAAAAAAATAAGGTAAGCAAAAAATTAAGAGAATTATCAGCTCAGGTTGCCCTCTTATAGTCTTCCTGAGGTCTGACTCACCTAATCACACAATGTGTGAAGAATTTTATACAAAATAAAATGGTGAAAATGCCTATAATAACACAAATCTATCAAAAGAAACAGGAAAAGCAAATATACTATATATTATAATGGTCATCAAAACAATTCCAAAGGGAGATGAAAATCTTACTATAATTGCAACATATGCTCTATACAATGCAATGCTATAAACATTTATTAAGGGGCTATTGTAAAACAGTCACTGTGATAATCACTGTAAATATAAATAAGAGTTTAGATCATGTACTCAATGTGCTTATAATCTAATTGAAAAAGATTACATACAAAGGGAGGCTAAAAGTGGGATTAGGCAAAAGATAGCTGGTGGGGATATGATGATAGTATGCATAAGGAGGAATCCCAAATTGAGCCCTGGATCCAGTGGGAGACATTGGTCTTTGTAAACTAAACTCTTTAACAGGTCTCAATTTGATTAAGGCAATACCTGTTAGGTGTTTAAGTCTGGGTAAGAAAAGAAGCAGAGAATAGCCTCTTTTACCTTCTCTAAAAAAATGTATAAATATATGCAATCAATATAGGAATGGAAGATCTTCAGGTTTTCTGGCCAAAACAACAGCAATTTTCATTCACTTTGAGCCAATCAGAGCTCAAACAGTGACCAAGTGGGATTCATATCACTCTGGTTCTCATTGTTTGACTAATATTAGGTTCTTCCCTACCCACCCCTAATACTTACTTGGTAATTGTTTGGGCACTGATTGGGTTAGAGTCTCAGAGTGAATTTAGAGAGTCATTGTCTCTTTTTGGTCCCAGAGTGTCTTCCCCTCCCAGATTGATTTTTTTTTTTTTTTTTTTTTTTGACTAGGTAAAAGAAGCCCTTATTTGTTATCTAACTTTCTGCATTGATTGGGGGTTGCCTCAGTCAAGATGAGGCTGTTGAAAATCTTAGGTTTAAAAGGCCAAGGTCTCCCACTGCATCTATAGCCAACTTCAGTTGTCCTAGAGACTGGACTCAGATGACTCTGGAGGAAAAACTGAAATTGGTGACTTTGCACAGCCTTTCCTCAATTAAATATAATTCACTTGCATGTCATGGTCTCACCTCTTTTATGTCATGGCCCTCTTTAAAAATAAAGGACAAACAAAACAATAAGAACCTTTGAGCCAAATTCCATTTCTCAAATCAGCCTGATGCTTCTGCCACTGGCAATGGCAAATTCAAAACCAAGCCATACATATCTAAAAGAAAATGAATTGGCTGAACTTCTGACACCTCTTTCAAAGAAACCTTTGGGAGGAGGACATTTTTGTGGGGTGAGGGTGGTGTTTTAGTTTTTTCCTCTACTCTCCACCTCTTCAATCAGAAGGACAGACAGCTGACAGTATTGATGAGTTATGAGTACCAAAATTGTTGCTTTTCTAGATTATAGTCAGTTATATCTTCTTCTCAGGTTTATCAGAATAACACTGAGAGGTTGGAACATCTTCAGTACCATTGCCATGAGCAACTATCTCTATTAGATACACTTGCAATGCCCCAATGCCGTTTTGATGGGAATCTGTCAAGGGAAACTGAGTCTGGAGACCTCCAAAAAATAACTTCCCACATTATCTAGACCTAGAAGCCAGCCCAACCCCACCTCTGTTAAGCACCACTAATTTACCTTTCTATAGAGTTCAGCTGACACCACCCAAGTTTTCCATAGAGCTGAATTAAAGCTAAGTACCCCTACTTAACTATCAATAGAACTGAATTCACCTTAAGTACCTCCACTTAAGCTCTATACAATTTGAACTATCACTAATCAAACTTTCTATAGCCTTACTGAAGCCTATTCAAACCCAATAGCTCTGTATTGTCTTAAATCATATATCTGAGAGTGGGAAGAATGGGCAGATGAGCAGAATGGACAGAACTCTAATTCCATCAAATAGTTCTGCTCCATTTGAGATCTCTTGATGATTTGTAATAAACTTAAACTTCTACTTTTACTTATAATTTAGTAAATTCTTTTACTTCACCCACGCCTTGTCTCATCAAAAGCCTGCACATCCCCAACAGTTTAACCAAATGATATCAACTATCTTGTATAAAAGGATATTTGCTCCAAAGACAACAAAGGCATCTCTAATACTTAAGGGTACAATGGCACATATGCTATTTTGGTCCCTGAGGAAATGGGCTAAATATTTAATTGTAGTTCATACATAGCTTCAGAACCATGTTTGAATGAAAAATCACTGCTGGTTGAATTTCTTTTTCAGTTAACATTGGAATGAGTTTATTATCTCTCAGGATTTCAATGTTCTCCTTTTTCTGCTAAACCTGGTATATATATTGACTCCTAGAATCCTAGATCTCAGATATTTGGCTCTTGATATTTCAAAACTCACAAGGTTTTAGTCTCCACTTTTATCTCCTTTGCCTAAAAATGAAAGAACAAATGTTGAGGCAAAGATCCAAGGCACCTTTGTCACAGATCACAAATTGGTTTCTTATGAGCAGAGCCTAAAGCCTTTCTCCTTAAAGTATTGTTTCTCACCAGATGCTAGCATCCAGGAAAAATTCTCACAGAGAGAAGTCAAAAACAACAACAAAAGGGGGAGAGGAGAAGGATTTCAAGGCTATGCTCAGGTAGTATCTTTTGAAAGTGCCTCCAGGCAAATAAAAAGGCTCTTCACCAAATGGTAAGCAGACCAAAGCCAGTTACTGAAGGTCTATGTATGCTCCAAAGTATCTCCAAGGCATTTTCTTTACAAATCTCAACTTTCCTAAAGCAGACCTGTCAGACTCCCTGACCTGTTGCACAAAGAGAATTGTATTGGTGTTATTCTGAACATGCGCATATACACTGAGTCCAGCCTCCTGTTCCAGGTTACAAAACTATGTTACTTATAGTTGCCCTTCTAGACCATTGAAAGACATTAAACTTAGGAAAAGTTTAAAGTAAACAAGTTATAATACACTCAGATTAAAACAGTTTGCTTTTTAATAAAACCAACAAACAAAATTAATTTTTCTCCAGAGTGGAAGTCTGAATAATTATCCCCTTATCCAAAACTAGGATCATATATATAGCACTCATGAATTCAAAAATCAATTTTTGGAAAACTGACAGTTTTGAGATTTAAATATATAGTCTTTATATTTTAAAGATATAAGCTTTTTTGTAGTAATAGCAAGATAATTGGATTTATAGCTCCTAAAGTTTGAATTCTCACAGAACTTTCTATAATGACTGGAACAAGTTGTTTCAATTTTCTCAGTCTCATTTTTTTAAAATAGCTTTTTATTGACAAAACATATACATGGGTAATTTTTCAACACTGACCCTTATAAAAACTTCTATTCCAACTTTTCCCCTCTTTCCTTCCACCCCCTCCCCTACATGGCAGGTAGTCCCATTCATGTTACTTATGTTAAAGTGTATGTTAAATACAATATATGTATATATATTTATATAGCTATCTTGCTACACAAGAAAAATCAGATTTAGAAAGAAGGTAAAAATAACCTGAGAAGAAAAACAAAAATGCAAGCAAACAATAACAGAATGAGTATAAATGCTATGTTGTGGTTCACACTCATTTCCCAGTGTTCTTTTGATGGGTGTAGCTGGTTCTGTTCATTACTGATCAATTGGAACTGATATGTTTCATCTCATTGTTGAAAAGGGCCATATCCATCAGAATAGTATTGTTGTTGATGAATGTTAATGATCTCCTGGTTCTGCTCATTTCACTTAGCATCAATTCATGTAGGTCTTTCCAAGCTTCTCTGTATTCATCCTGGTGGTCATTTCTTTTTTTTTTTTTTTTTTCTTTTTTTTTTTTTTTTATTATATATATATTTTATAATATTATCCCTTGTATTCATTTTTCCAAATTACCCCCCCTCCCTCTATTCCCTCCCCCCGACGACAGGCAATACCATACATTTTACATGTGTTACAATATAGTCTAGGTACAATACATGTGTGCGAATATCACTTTCTTGTTGCACAATAAACATTAGAATCCGAAGGTACATGCAACCTGGGCAGACAGATATTAGTGCTAACAATTTACATTCGCTTCCCAGTGTTCCTTCTCTGGGTATAGTTATTTCTGTCCATCATTGATCAACTGGAAGTGAGTTGGATCTTCTTTATGTTGAAGATTTCCACTTCCATCAGAATACATCCTCATACAGTATTGTTGTTGAAGTGTACAGTGATCTTCTGGTTCTGCTCATTTCACTCAGCATCAGTTGATTTAAGTCTCTCCAACCCTCTCTGTATTCCTCCTGCTGGTCATTTCTTACAGAGCAATAATATTCCATAACCTTCATATACCACAATTTACCCAACCATTCTCCAACTGATGGACATCCATTCATCTTCCAGTTTCTAGCTACAACAAAAAGAGCTGCCACAAACATTTTGGCACATATATGTTTCTTTCCGCTCTTTAGTATTTCTTTGGGATATAATCCCAGTAGTAGCGCTGCTGGGTCAAAGGGTATGCACAGTTTGATAACTTTTTGGGCATAATTCCAGATTGCTCTCCAGAATGGCTGGATTCTTTCACAACTCCACCAGCAATGTATCAGTGTCCCAATTTCCCCACATCCCCTCCAACATTTGTCATTATTTGTTCCTGTCATCTTAGCCAATCTGACAGGTGTGTAGTGGTATCTCAGAGTGGTCTTAATTTGCATTTCTCTGATCAGTAGTGATTTGGAACACTCTTTCATGTGAGTGGATATAGTTTCAATTTCTTCCTCTGAGAATTGTCTGTTCATATCCTTTGACCATTTATCAATTGGAGAATGGTTCGGTTTCTTATAAATTATGGTCAGTTCTCTATATATTTTGGAAATGAGACCTTTGTCAGAACCTTTGTTTTTAAAAATATTTTCCCAATTTGTTACTTCCCTTCTAATCTTGTTTGCATTAGTATTATTTGTACAGAAACTTTTTAGTTTGATGTAATCAAAATCTTCTATTTTGTGATCAATAATGATCTCTAGTTCTCCTCTGGTCATAAATTCCTTCCTCCTCCACAAGTCTGAGAGGTAGATTATCCTCTGTTCCTCTAATCTATTTATTATCTCCCTCTTTATGCCTAAATCATGGACCCATTTTGATCTTATCTTGGTATATGGTGTTAAGTGTGGATCCATATCTAATTTCTGCCATACTAATTTCCAGTTTTCCCAACAGTTTTTTCCGAATAATGAATTTTTGTCCCTAATGTTGGAATCTTTGGGTTTGTCAAAGATTAGATTGCTATAGATGTACCCTTTTTTGTCCTTTGTATCTAATCTGTTCCACTGATCTACCGGTCTATTTCTTAGCCAATACCAAATGGTTTTGGTGACTGCTGCTATATAATATAGCTTTAGATCAGGTACACTTAGACCCTGGTGGTCATTTCTTACAAAACAATAATATTCCATAACATTCATATACCACAACTTATTCAGCAATTCTCCAATTGATGAGCATCCATTCAATTTCCAGTTTCTGGTCACTATGAAAAAGGCTGCCACAAACATTTTGGCACATACAGGTTCTTTTCCCTTCTTTAAGATCTCTTTGGGATCCAAGCCCAGTAGAAAGACTGCTATATCAAAGGGTATGCACAGTTTGAAAACTTTTTGGGCATAATTCCAGATTGCTCTCCAGAATGGTTGGGTCTGTACACAACTCCACCAACAATGCATCAGTGTCCCAATTTTCCCACATCCCTTCCAACATTCATCATTATCTTTTCCTGTCATCTTAACCAATCTGAGAGGTGTGTAGTGATATCTCAGAGTTGTCTTAATTTGAATTTCTCTGATCAATAATGATTTGGAACACTCTTTCATATGAGTGGAAATAGTTTCAATTTCATTATCTGAAAATTGTCTGTTCATATCCTTTGACCATTTATCAATTGGAGAATGGTTTGATTTCTTATAAATTAGAGTCAGTTCCCTATATATTTTGGAAATGAGGACTTTTTCAGAACCTTTAACTATAACAATGTTTTCCCAGTTTGTTACTTCTCTTCTAATCTTGTTTGCATTAGTTTTGTTTGTACAAAAGCTTTTTAACTTGAAGTAATCAAAATCTTCTATTTTGTAATCAATAATGATCTCTAGTTCAGTGGCTGCATCTGGCCCATGAGCCGTAGTTTGAGAACCCCTGGTTGACCTTTTGTTCTTCCAGATGAATTTTGTTATTTTTTCTAGATCATTAAAATAGTTTCTTGGCAGTCTGATTTATATAGCACTAAACAAATAGATTAGGTAGTTTAATCTCATTTTTTAAAGGAAAAGGGTAAGAATAGCAAGGGAACTGGATGTGTAATTATATTAGTAGAAGGAACTCCCTCTATCAATGCAGACTGATACTTTCCTTATAACTTATGGTTTTCTATGCCGAAGGGACTGAGAACTTGATTTGTCTAGTGTCATGGGGCCAGTAGGTTTAAAGGCTAAACTTCTAACTAGGTCTTCTGGCTTTCAAGTCAATTCTAACCATCACCCTATCTCTCAGATAAGATTATCTCTAATGTTCTTTCCAGATATTAACTACATAATCCTATGATTATCATGTAGTCCTGGTTTCTATAGAAATGTTCAGATTCCCAGTAGTTTCAATTTTGTACTTGTTAGGATTACAAGGTGATAATTCAGGTTGTCTGGGCAATTCTCTAGCTCAGAATTCACACCTTTGGTTCAGGCCTTTGAAGGGAGTTTACACCTTTGGAATTCTGAGGGAGAGTTTACATGTTTAAAGGAGTTTGTACCTTTAGAGGGAGCAAGTTCATTGGTTGAAGTGTTTTCCACAGGCCCCTGAGTTCTCACTAGCCCATTCTCTGCTAAGATAAAAGAGGAGGGCAGTAGGGCAAGGAATTAGTCTGACTGGGAGATTGAGTTGAGACAAGTCTGGAAGGATAACTTAGAGATGACCAGACCTTCACATTTTGGTGCCCAACGTGGGGTGCCAAAATGTCAAGGTCCTGTCACCTCTAAGGTAGGAGATTTCTTTTCTGTAAAATCTTTTCCTCTGTGAGCAGGTTACTTGGGAAGCTTCTGGGCCTCCAGCCAGAGCGAAGGTAGAATCTTGAATCCTCTTCTTCCTGAATCCTGGCTCTGAATCTCCTCTAGCTCTTGTCCTTCCCCAATCCAGACTCTCTCCTTCAAAACTGCCATCTCAACTTTGTCCCAGACTCAACTAACTCCTTGCCCTACTGCCCTCCTCTTTTATCCTAGAGAGAATGGGCTAGTGAGAACTCAGGGGCCTATGGGAAACACTTCAACCAATGAACTTGCTCCCTCTAAAGGTGCAAACTCCTTTAAACATGTAAACTCTCCCTCAGAAGTCCAAAGGTATAAACTCCCTTCAAAGACCTGAACCAAAGGTGTGAATTCTGAGCCAGAGAATTGTTTAGACAATCTGAGTTATCACCTTGTATCCTAACATGTACTTATAAAAAAAAAGTCTTCCCAATTCATGACTTCGCCCAGAACTACCAATTCTTTCCTCCTTCCAAATATTCTGAGCCTTAACATTCACATCTACTATATCATCTAGCACCAGGATACAAATAAGTACCTATCTGAATACCTGCAAAACTGCTATATGTGGGGCACTATGAAGAAATCCTGAGTAAGATATAGCACCTGTCCACTTTGCATTCTACCCTATTTTCTGATGATGGATTGTAGGCTGGCATGCTATAATCTTGTCTGTAGATAACTTTTAAATCTTTGTAGTACATGAGTATAAAAGGAGGGGAAAATTCACCACAGTGTTATATAAAAAGAGCAGTCAAAAAGGAGTTCTCTATTAATCCAGATTTAGGGATATGTTGTTGCAGGCTAAGAGGGCAGGGCAGCAGAATGGGGCCAAGAACAGTGCTCTTGCCATCACTTTTTATGAATGAGGTAATAGGGTAGGAGACTGAGTGGTTTCCTATAGGAGCATAGTAAATGAACCCTTGGCATGGCACTAAAATTTGTGTCTCTGGATTCCCCAGGATCTTGCTCTCTTAGTCATACTGTTTCTTTGCAATGGTGTTAAATGAAATAAACCAACAGAATAATTATTGGACTTGGAGCAATAAGATATGGGTGATAACTGTTAACTGGTAAGTATTAGGTGAATGGCAATAAAAAATAATTTAAACCATCTAGCTAAGCCTCAGTTTTCTTGCCCATGCATTGGGATTAGTGAAATATGCTCTACCTACTTCACAAAATAGGTTTGACAAACAATTTTTTTTAAAAAAGTTAAAACACTGTAGAAACATTCATTATTTCTTATTTATTCCATTTTTAAAATTGTAGCAATATATTCCAGTAACTAATTCTTTGGTTGGTTGGTGATACTTCTTTATGGCAACTTATTTAGTAAAGTCATATATGTAAGGAGATTGAGATGATATAGAGGCTATCACTTGTCCTTCCCTCCTTATTCATTTCATACCTTTGACACAACATGATTAATCCAACTACAATTAAAATGCCAACATTCCTATTGCCACTAAGACTCTGAATTGAATATATTTTAGAATTATAAAAGAGAATGGGGTGCTTCAGGGCACAGGATCAGAAGAGGGTAGAGACAAATCTTTTCATTATTCATGATAGATTCCTGAGGTTCCAATCATTTAAGAATATGTGCCTATGTGAAAAATGATATGTACTTGTGTTATATGAACAAGCAAAAAGACTAAAGAGCTGGCTTGAGATCTAGAGAGAACAGGGCACAAAGTCCCATTTCTGGTACATAGTTGCTGAATGACCTTAGTAATTAAGTTGATTAAACTCTCAGAGCCCAAGAGTCCAAAGAAACTAAAACTAAATTGTAGAACATTTGTTGATTTGCCTTGGTAGGAAGAGTTCCCTCACAATATTGCCTATATTAGTGAAATCATTCTTTAAACAAAGGCTCTCTTTGTTTGTATATGTGTATGAGCACACCTCTGTATGTTTTTTAGACATAATAGGTAGATAAGAGAGAGAGAGAGGGATAGAGAGATAGATATGATTATACAGAGATTGATATAGTTAGAGATAAAGATAGAGATTAGAGGAAAGACAGAGACAGAGAGACAGAGAAGCTTGCATGTAGTAGGTTAAAAATTTTAGTTAGTTGCTGACTGACATATACATGCATCGATACACACATATACATTAATACATATGTAATAGCTATTGGTATAAATTGGTATAAATCACAACTTCTCCATGTCTTATCATTCCTTGACATTCCTAGAGCTTCCATATTCTTTCATAGATCATCCAGGTATGATCCTCCAATGTGCTGGAGTAGAGTACTTCCTATAGCTCTTTTTATATTCTGGAGCTATCAGTGTAACACTTCCTCTCCCATATTAATGGCTCCTGACCATCTTTCCTAGTTATACATTCCCTTGATTGGTGTTCCTTACATCATTTACTTTTTTCAGACAAGCTTATATAGCACACAGACACACACACACACACTCACACACACACACGTGTGTGTGTGCAATATGCATGTAACTCATAATATTTGTGTGTATATATACATATGTAGGTAATATACACATATATAAGTGCAGATATATGCCCACTTAAATATGCTGAGTATATTTCCCTATAAAATTGAGTTCACAGCCTTTCTTTGAATGAGGGCTTCAGAATCTTAATGATCCCTATCAAGTCAGTTGGAGAAAAAAGACAAGATGTAAATACTCTATTCACCAGTATGTTATGTATAAGACATATATTTAATTTCCTCTCACTACTATCTTTCATGTATTGCTATAGATATTAGTATTTTGATCTTAATGCACTGTTGTCAAAAAAAAATCAAAGCCCATGCAAAACATCAATAACTCCAATTTATGCATAATGATATCTATGTGAGGTTAAGAGCAAATGATGCTAGAAAACAATGATTTTCAAGGAAAGTATGTCATGCATCTTATAGATTTCGCTGTCTTTGTTCATTTATATGTTTATACATATAGATATAAACATACTTTCTGTTCAGCCTTTCAAATATGAGTTATTTCCTGAATTTATTGTTATTAAAGTATTGAAAATAAGTAAGAAAGCTAAAACTAATGGTTTTGGCATTGTTTTATCTAAGTTTTCTGGAAGATAGATGTTTAGTTGAATCAGTACTAAAGTGTATTTCCTTCCACTGGGAGATTCAGTTCCATCTGCACAATATAACAGAAATATTTTCTAACAAATCTGACTACTGTACTATACATTACTAGTGAATAATTAAGGGCTCTGAATGTAAGACTGGTCATTGTCCCTTGGTCAACTAGTTAATCAGTGCCCACTGGTCATATTAGAAATGGGGTTACATTAATTTGGATTCTATATTCTTATCTCTTCTCTTCCAACTCTGACATTTGATACTATGTTCATAAAAAAAAATCAAAGAATTAAATTATAATCCTCATCACTTAAAATATATAAACACAATCTAATGCAAAATGAGAACAATAAAGATCGACAAGAAAAAAAGCTAAATCTATGTCACTACCTTGCCTAACATTCTTAAAGCAGCAGCACTGATTTTACATAAAATCTTGAAGATTGTCAAATGCAGAGATGTCTTTATTGGGGGACAGGGTGGGTAGCAGTGGATTAATGATAGAACTAGCTACTTTCTCTTCCCTCCATTATGGACATTTTATATCAGGCTTCTAGAAAATGTATTTAACTAAATTAAATAATAAGGGACCTTCACAAAAGTCTCTCTTCAGTACCTTACAATCACTTGAAGATAAAAGGCTCCATTAATAAAATACAAATTCTGGTAGGTCTTGCTAAATTGAAATAGCTTCAAGTAAGAGGTTAGCAAAAGACTTAATGTTGTCTGAGAATCAGCTTAACAAAGCAAAGTAAGGTTCATCTCTAGAGGATGTTCAGCAGATTACAAAGTTTGGAGCCATAGCAACTCATTAGGACTGACTACTGAGGTTGGAATCTGTATTTGTGAAGGGAGCTTCCATATTCAAGAATGTACAGATACTTTGAAGTATTGACAACAAATTATAGAAAAAGATCAAATGAATCTAAAAATGTTTGACTAAGGTATTGCATGCTAGTCAGAATTATATTCATCTGCACACACCCCATCCAATCATGATTTAATCACATTTCAAAGCATTTCTTTTTAATTTGTGTATCCAGAGATACGATATATGAAACAAATAATTCACAGCTGAACACAATATTCTAGGACCCAAAGTAATTTATACAGAAAGCTGGATATTTATTACTGATGCTAGAGGTTATTAAGTTATCTGAAAGGTATAGACTTCATTTCTGTTTTCAAGAAATAGAGATTTATATTGCTTATTTATTCCCAGCTGTTGAATATCTGAACCGTGCTCAGAAAAAGAGATTAAAAATATTTGACAACAATGGCTTACAGTGCAGCAACTGGGGAAACTAACCCAATTCTTATTCAGAACAAATTTGTATAAGGGAGTGTGGAGGCAAGGAAAGGATGGCTAAAAGAATGGGACAAATATTTTGACCTACTGCCATGTGCAATTATCTCAATTATGTCATTTTTCACCTCAGTATTTTCTGTGCCCAATATACTTCTCCTCCTATACAGCAAGAGCTTAATCACTGTTGGATAAACTGAATTGACAATATCCATTTGGAGCAGAAGTTAATCACCATATATTATCACCCTCATTTAGGCATTTATCTTTTTAATGTTCTATTTATATATTTACCTACTTGTTTAACAAATCAGTGAAAAATAATTTATTTGGTGACTAAATGCCAAACACCATAAGTGTTATACAAAGTTATGAAATTGTTTCTATAGTCTACAAAGTTAAATTCTATCAAGAGAGACAAAATATGGTTAATTGGTTGATTAGTTGGTTGTTGTCCTTTGTTCTCAAAAAGCACCTGTAATGTTCTTGAATTGTGAGAGTCTGTCTGCTCAATTATAATCCTTCTCTGGGAGGAGATCTGTAAAATCTTTTCCTCTGTGCGAAGGTTTCTTGGGAGCTCTGAATCTCCTCCAGCTCTTGTCCTTTCTCAAATCAGACTGATCTCCTTTCAGCCTGCCTGGCGTCAAAACTCTATCCCAGAGTAGATTCTCTCAGACCCAATGCTGCCCCTCTTTTATCCTCCCAGAGAATAGGCAGGTGAGAACTCAGTTGGGCGTGGGAAAATACTTCCACCAATGAACTTGCTCCTCTTAGAATTCCTAAGGTGTAACCTCCCTTTAAAGGCCTGAACCAAAGGTCTGAGCCAGACCTGAGTTCTCACCTTGTAATTGTCCAGACAACCTGAGTTCTCATCTGGTAATCCTAACAAGCACCAAAAGGACAAGACTATGTTAGAGTCAAATTAGCATATCTGACAGTGATCAATCAGACCAATACAAGTTTATAATGTTCTGCCACAGAATGAGCACAAATAGTTCCTATGATCATTTGTGATGGATTCTCTAATGTTGTGCATCTTGAATCTTGAATCTTTTTTTTTCCTTTTTTAAAAAAAAAAGGCTTTTTATTTTCAAAACCTATGCACGGATACTTTTTCTACATTGACCCTAGCATAATGGCCTTGTGTTTCAGATTTTCCCATTCTTCCCCCATCCCTTCCCTAGATGACAAGCAATCCAATATATGTTATACATGTTAAAATATATGTTAAATTCAATACATATAAACATATTTATACAATTCTTTTGCTGCACAGGAAAAATCAGATAAAACAAATAAATGATTAAGAAAACAAAGTGCAAGTGAATGACAACAAAAAGAGTGAAAATGTTATGTTATGATCCACACTCAATTCACAGAGTCCTCTCTTTGTGTATAGATGGTCTCTTTATCACAAGATCATTGGAACTGGCATCAATCATCTCATTGTTAGAAGGAGTCACATGCATCAGAATAAATTGTAGTATAATATTGATGTTGCTGTTCAAAGATCTTCTAGTTCTGCTTACTTCACACAGCATCAGTTCATGTAAATCTCTTCTCTGAAATCATACTGCTGATCATTTCTTATAGAACAATAATTTTCCATAGCATTCATATGCTATAATTTATTCAGCCATTCTCCAATTGATGGGTATCCATTCAGTTTTTAGTTTCTTGCCACTACAAAGAGGGCTGCCACAACATTTTTGCACATGTTGGTCCCTTTCTCTCCTTTAAGATCTCTTTGGGATATAAGCCCAGTAGTAACACTGCTGGATCAAAGGATATGCACAGTTTGATAACTTTTTGAGCACAGTTCTAAGTTGCTCTCCAGAATGGTTGGATCCATTCACAACTCCACCAACAATGTATTAGTTTCCTAGTTTTCCCAATCTGAGAGGTGTGTAGTGGTGTCTCAGAGTTGTCTAAATTTGCATTTCTCTGATTAATAGTAATTTAGAGTACCTTTTGAATTTTTTTTTCTGAATTAATTTAAATCTTCTTTGCTCATAGAGGACAACACTTTCTCTGATGAGGGCAAACCATGCTGAGTGATCTTGTGTCAGCATCTTCCATGTCATACAATCCATTCTAAAATTCTTTTTTTTTTTTTTTTTTTTTTTTTCTTTATTTATTTTTATTTTATTTTATAATTATAACATTTTTTGACAGTACATATGCATGGGTAATTTTTTACAACATTATCCCTTGCACTTACTTCTATTCAGATTTTTTCCCTTCCTCCCCCAAACCCCTCCCCCAGATGGCAAGCAGTCTTATATATGTTAAATATATTACAGTATAATTTAGATACAATATATGTGTGTAGAACCGAATTTTTTGTTGCACAGGAAGAATTGGATTCAGAAGGTAAAAATAACAGTTTACATTCATTTCCCATTGTTCCTTTTCTGGATGTAGCTGGTTCTTTCCATCATTAATCAATTGGAATTGGATTAGCTCTTCTCTATGTTGAAGAAATCCACTTCCATCAGCATACATCCTCGTACAGTATCATTGTTGAAGTGTATAATGATCTTCTGGTTCTGCTTGTTTCACTCAGCATCAGTTGATGTAAGTCTCTCCAAGCCTCTCTATATTTCTCCTGTTGGTCATTTCTTATAGAACAATAATATTCCATAACATTCATATACCATAGTTTACCCAACCATTCTCCAATTGATGGACATCCATTCATCTTCCAGCTTCTAGCCACTATGAAAAGGGCTGCCACAAACATTTTGGCACATACAGGACCCTTTCCCTTCTCTAGTAGTTCCTTGGGGTATAAGCCCAGTAGTAGTATGGCTGGGTCAAAGGGTATGCACATTTTGATAACTTTTTGGGCATAATTCCAGATTGCTCTCCAGAATGGTTGGATTCTTTCACAACTCCACCAACAATGCATCAGTGTCCCAGTTTTCCCACAGCCCCTCCAACATTCATCGTTATTTGTTCCTGTCATCTTAGCCAATCTGACAGGTGTGTAATGATACCTCAGAGTTGTCTTAATTTGCATTTCTCTGATCAATAGTGATTTGGAACACTCTTTCATATGAGTGGAAATAGTTTTAATTTCATCATCTGAAAATTGTCTGTTCATATCCTTTGACCATTTATCAATTGGAGAATGGCTTGATTTCTTATAGATTAAAGTCAATTCTCTGTATATTTTGGAGATGAGGCCTTTATCAGAACCTTTAACTGTAAAAATTTTTTCCCAATTTGTTACTTCCCTTCTAATCTTGTTTGCATTAGTTTTGTTTGTGCAGAAACTTTTTAATTTGGTGTAATCAAAATGTTCTATTTTGTGATCAATAATGGTCTCTAGTTCTCCCTTGGACACAAACTCCTTCCTCCTCCACAAGTCTGAGAGGTAAACCATCCCATGTTCCTCCAATTTATTTATGATTTCGTTCTTTATGCCTAAATCTTGGACCCATTTTGATCTAATCTTAGTATGTGGTGTTAAATGTGGGTCCATGCCTAGTTTCTGCCATACTAATTTCCAGTTTTCCCAGCAGTTTTTGTCAAATAATGAATTCTTATCCCAAAATTTGGGATCTTTGGGTTTGTCAAAGATTAGATTGCTATTTTTATTCACTATCCTGTCCTGTGAACCTAACCTATGCCACTGATCAACTAGTCTATTTCTTAGCCAATACCAAATGGTTTTGGTGACTGTTGCTTTATAATATAGCTTTAAATCAGGTACACTTAGACCACCTTCCTCTGACTTTTTTTTCATTAGTTCCCTTGCAATTCTCGACCTTTTATTCTTCCATATGAATTTTGTTGTTATTTTTTCTAAGTCATTAAAATAGTTTCTTGGGAGTCTGATTGGTATAGCACTAAATAAATAGATTAGTTTGGGGAGTATTGTCATCTTTATTATATTCGCTCGGCCTATCCAAGAACATTGAATGTCTTTCCAATTATTTAAATCTGACTTTATTTTTGTGGCAAGTGTTTTGTAATTTTGCTCATATAATTCCTGACTCTCCTTTGGTAGATATATTCCCAAATATTTGATACTATCGACTGTTATTTTGAATGGAATTTCTCTTTGTATCTCTTGCTGTTGGATTGTGTTGGTAATGTATAAAAATCCTGAGGATTTATGTGGATTTATTTTGTATCCTGCGACTTTGCTAAAATTCTGAATTATTTCTAATAGCTTTTTAGCAGAGTCTTTGGGGTTCTCTAAGTATACCATCATGTCATCTGCGAAAAGTGACAATTTGATTTCTTCATTTCCTACTCTAATTCCTTGGATCTCTTTCTCGGCTCTTATTGCCAAGGCTAGAGTTTCTAGTACTATATTGAATAGTAATGGTGATAGTGGGCAACCTTGTTTCACTCCTGATCTAACAGGGAAAGGTTCTAGTTTATCACCATTACATATGATGTTTACTGAAGGTTTTAAATATATGCTCCTTATTATTTTAAGGAATAGTCCATTTATTCCTATACTCTCAAGCGTTTTTAGTAGGAATGGATGTTGGATTTTATCAAGTGCCTTTTCTGCATCTATTGAGATGATCATATGGTTTTTATTAATTTGATTATTAATATGGTCAATTATACTAATAGTTTTCCTAATATTAAACCAGCCCTGCATTCCTGGTATAAATCCCACTTGGTCATAGTGTATTATTCTGGGGATGATTTTCTGAAGTCTATTTGCTAATATCTTATTTAAGATTTTAGCATCAATATTCATTAAGGAAATTGGTCTATAGTTTTCTTTCTCAGTTTTCGATCTACCTGGTTTAAGTATCAGTACCATGTCTGTGTCATAGAAGGAATTTGGTAGGACTCCTTCAATCCCTATTTTTTCAAATAGTTTACATAGCATTGGAGTTAGTTGTTCTTTAAATGTTTGGTAGAATTCACCTGTAAATCCATCTGGTCCTGGGGACTTTTTCTTAGGAAGTTGGTTAATAGCTTGGTCTATTTCTTTTTCTGAGATGGGACTATTCAGACTACTTACTTCTTCCTCTGTTAATCTGGGCAAGCTATATTTTTGAAGGTATTCTTCCATTTCATTTAAGTTATCAAATTTATCGGCATAAAGTTGAGCAAAGTAGCTCCTAACTATTGTTCTAATTTCCTCTTCATTAGTGGTGAGTTCACCCTTTTCATTTTCAAGACTATCAATTTGCTTTTTCTCTTTCCTTTTTTTAATCAGGTTTACTAAGGGTTTGTCTATTTTGTTGGTTTTTTCATAAAACCAACTCTTAGTTTTATTAATTAATTCAATAGTTTTTTTACTTTCAATTTTATTAATCTCACCTTTTATTTTTTGAATTTCGAGTTTTGTGTTTGTCTGGGGGTTTTTAATTTGTTCCTTTTCTAGCAATTTTAGTTGTAAACCCAATTCGTTGGCCCTCTCTTTCTCTATTTTATGCAAGTAGGCCTGTAGAGATATAAAACTTCCCCTAATTACTGCTTTGGCTGTATCCCACACATTTTGGTATGATGTCTCATTATTGTCATTTTCTTGGGTGAAGTTATTAATTATGTCTATGATTTGCTGTTTTACCCAATCATTCTTTAGTATAAGATTATTTAGTTTCCAATTATTTTTTGGTCTATTTTCCCCTGGCTTTTTATTAAATGTTATTTTGATTGCATTATGGTCTGAAAAGGATGCATTTACTATTTCTGCCTTACTGCATTTGATTTTGAGGTTTTTATGCCCTAGTATATGATCAATTTTTGTATAGGTTCCATGAACTGCTGAGAAGAAAGTATATTCCTTTCTGTCTCCATTTAGCTTTCGCCAAAGATCTATCATATCAAACTTTTCTAGTATTCTATTTACCTCTTTGACTTCTTTCTTATTTATTTTGTGGTTTGATTTATCTAATTCTGATAGTGCAAGGTTGAGATCTCCCGCTATTATAGTTTTGCTATCTATTTCCTCTTGCAGCTCTATTAATTTCTCTTTTAAGAATTTAGATGCTGCACCACTTGGTGCATACATGTTTAATATTGATACGGCTTCACTATTGATGCTTCCCTTTAGCAGGATATAATGCCCTTCCTTATCTCTTTTAATTAGATCAATTTTTGTTTTTGCTTGATCTGAGATGAGGATGGCTACTCCTGCTTTTTTGGTTTTGCCTGAAGCATAATAGATTCTGCTCCACCCTTTTACTTTTAGTTTGAATGTCTCATCCTGTTTCAGGTGTGTTTCCTGTAAACAACATATAGTAGGATTCTGACTTTTAATCCAGTCTGCTAACTGCTTCCTCTTTATGAGGCAGTTTGCCCCATTCACATTTATGGTTAGAAGGACTAATTCTATATTGCTTGCCATCCTATTAACCCCTGCTTATGCTTTTCCCCTTTCCTTCCCTTTTACCCTCCTATCCAGTATTAAACTGGTAAACACCACTTGCTTTTCACAGCCCTCCCTTTTTAGGATCCCTCCCCCACCTTAAAGATCCTCCCCTTATTTTATCCCTTTTCCTCGAAATTACTGTATTCCCTTCCCCTTAGCTTACTCCTTCCCTTTCACTTTTCAATGAAGTGGAAGAAGTTTCACCATAAATCGAATATGTCTATTGATACACGCTATGTTCATCTCCCTCCTTTCTTTCTCTCAGATATAATAGGTTACCTTTGCCTCTTCATGAGATGTAGTACCACCACTTTATACTTTTTTATGATATAATCTCCTTTCCACCTCTAGTTTCTAAGACAAATTGTACATATGTTCTTTACATATTTTTTTGACAGAAGTATAGTTCTCAAGATTTCTTTTTACCTTTTTTAGAAGTCTCTTGAGTTCTGTATTTGAAGATCAAACCTTTTATGTAGGTCTGGTTTTTTCATCAAAAATAGATGGAATTCATTTATTTCGTTAAATGTCCATCTTCTTCCCTGGAAAATGATGCTCATTCTTGCTGGGTAAGTCACTCTTGGCTGCATACCAAGTTCCTTAGCCTTTCGGAATATCATGTTCCAGGCCCTGCGTTCTTTTAATGTGGATGCTGCTAGATCCTGTGTTATCCTTATTGTGGATCCTCCATATCTGAATTGTTTTTTTCTAGCAGCTTCCAATATCTTTTCCTTTGTCTGATGGTTCTTGAACTTGGCCACTATATTTCTTGGCGTTTTGATTTTAGGGTCCCTTTCAGTAGGTGATCGATGAATTTTCTCAATGTCTATTTTACCCTCTGTTTCCAAAACGTCTGGGCAGTTCTCTTTGATAATTTCCTCGAAAATGGTGTCCAAGCTCTTTTTTTCCTCCCATTTTTCAGGGAGTCCGATTATTCTCAAATTGTCTCTCCTGGATCTGTTTTCCAGGTCTGTTGTCTTTCTGGTAAGGTACTTGACAGTCTTTTCAATTGTCTCATTTCTCTGGTTTTGCTTGACTCCCTCTTGGTTTCTCCTTGAGTCATTCATTTCTACTTGTTCCAGTCTAATTTTCAATGATGTATTTTCTTCACTCACTTTTTTTATATCTCTTTGTAATTGTCCAATTGAGTTTTTATCTTCTATGGAATTTTTTTCCATTGTATTTTTTAGAGAGCTGATTTCTTTTTCCAGCTCTCTAATCCTGTTTTCCTTGGAGTTGTTTACCTTTTCCAGCTCACTAATCTTGTTTCTCAATGATTTGATTTCTTTATCCATTCTGTCTTTGAATGCATGGGATGACTTCTCCAGGCTCTCTTGCCAAGCCTCCCTTTCCTTTTCCCATTTCTCCTCCAGCTCTCTTGTGAGAGCCTTTTTGATTTCCTCTATGAGGTTCTTTTGTATTGAGGAGCAGCTTATATCCCTCCCAGGGGATACATCTGGGGACATTCTGTTCCTAGTCTCTTCAGCATTTGAAGTCTGCTCCCTCTCCACACAGAAGCTGTCAATGGTTAGAGCCCTTTTGAATTTTTTGTTCATTTTGTCAGAGTAGGAATCAAAGAAAACAAACTGACAAGAGAAACAATTGGTCTGTTTTGCGGGGGATAGGGCTGGATGGTATTAATGGGCTTCCTCTACAGACTGGGGGTAGGGCAGCAGAGAGCCACTAACAGAACAGCAATGACTGTACTGAGTCTGTGCTCTGAGGCTCCGAGAACGCACCGAGTCAGTCCAGGTGGGGGTTGGGGGTGGCCGGGCTCTGATAGATGCTGGCTTTCTGGGGTTTTAATCTTCACCTCCAGTGTTTACACCCTCTCCGCCGCTCCTGGCTTGCTGCCAAGACGGAGCATCCACACTGGGGCAAAAGCCCTTTCACAAAAACGACAGAGATCACACCCCTCCCCCTCCGGTCCGAGCTATGTGAGCTGTCTGTCTTGCTCTGGCTGTCTGCCCTCAGTCTGCGCCCAGTCTGATTGACCCTCCCCCGAACAAACACAGACCTTTTCTGGCGACTTTCAAGGATGTCTTCTCTTGGTGATAATTTGTGGATTTCTTTCTGGGTCAAGCACTAAGTCAGAGGCTTGTCATGAAGTAAGTTCTGAGAGAAAACGAGGAGCTCAAGCAGCTGTCTGCCTCCACGCCGCCATCTTGGCCGGAAGTCCCATTCTAAAATTCTTAAGGGAGAGTGTAGTTGCATCACTTTTTCAGAGCAAATTGCAAATGCTTGCCCTATGTGAGTTCTTCAGAAAATAGTCTTTTTGGAAAGCATATGCTTCGCATTTAATCAATATGGCCAGTGTATTGGGGTTGTACTCTATGCAATAGAGTTTGAATGCTTGGAAATTTGTTTGAGAAAGGATCTCAGTGACTTGTATCTTATTCTGCCAAATGACCTTCAGAATCTTCCTAAGACAATTCAAATAGAAGCGATTCCATTTCCTGGCTGGCACTGGTATACTGCCCAAATTTCACACAACTATAATGTCAGCCCAATGGATCTGTAAACCTTCAGTTTGATAGTCATATGAACATCTCTCGTCTCCCATACTTTCCTTCAGAGCCTCCCAAACACTGAGCTAGCTCTGGTAAAGCATGTGTCAAACCCATTATCAATATGTACTTCCCTGGAAAGTAGATTGCAAAGGTAAGTGAATTCATCCACAGCATTCAAAACTTCTCCATTTGCTGCAACTGATGGTTCCACATATGGAGGGTGATGCTGGCTGATGGAGTAACTGTGTTTTTAAATGTTAATTGTTAAGCCAAAATTAGCACACACAGCAGAGAATTGATACATACTTTGGTGCATCTCAACTTCAAAATTGCATCATACATTAAAAAGCATGGGAGCAAGCATGTCTCTTTGTTTCACTCCATTGGTGACTGGGAAAGCCAAAGAGCCTTGTCTATTATCCAAAACCTGGGTAAGTGTGCCATCATGAAATTAATATACTATACTGATGAACTTCTCTGGGCAACCATATTTTGACCTAATTTTCTTTAAGTTCACACAAATGGCAGAACCAAAGGCCTTATTCAGATCTATAAATTTTGTTTACAGAACTCTATTCTGCTCCTGGCATTTCTCTTGTAGTTGTCCTGAAGTAAACACCCTATCAGCTGCTCCTTTGCTCCTTCTGAAGCCATACTGACTGTCAGACAATTGATATCCTAAGTGTAGGATCAACCTATTAAGGAAGACTCTGGCAAGAATCTTACCAGCAAAAATTTTAGCTGGGCTCAGAAAGAAACTAGAAATTCTAAAGGGCTCCTCCTGAAGGAAGTGAAGTATTATATGGGAAATATTAATTAAACAGTGCATTATACAGAATGTGAGGGGTGGAAAAGCCAGTATAAAAACACAAAATGGAAGTTAGAGTGTCATAGAAAAGAAAAGCAAACTGCCAGTTTGGACAGATTGTAAAATCTTTGATGGGGAATAAAATATAAGGTTAGGAAGCTAGATTTCACTTTTAAATGCTAAATACAGACACATTAGATCTAATACAAAGAAAATATTAATGCTCAGAAAGAGGAAATTACTTACCCACAATGATATAGGTTAGACAATAGAAATGACAAGAGTTGAACCTAGATTCTGGATCAATTCCACTATCCTTTCTGCTTCCTAATGCTGCCTCTTGAGTTGAGTTGAGCTAATATAAAGTGAAGAGAAGAGAAAAGAGAAAAAAAAAAGGATAATACACCCCCCACACACACACACACACACAAGTTCTTTATTGGCATGAGACAGATAAATTTGAGAATTGTCAGCATGAAGAGGGTAATTAAATTCATGATGGCTGGTGAGGTCATCAAGGGAATATAATATGTAGATAGATATCTACTACATACATATATATATATATGTATATATATACACATATATGTGTACACACACACACACACACACACACACACACACATATATATATATATATATATATATATATATATATATATATATATATATATATGTAATACAGAGAGATAGGTTAGAGGAGAAGATATAGATTATAGAAGGAGAAGAGAAGAGGGCCCAAGAGAGAACCCTAAAAGACACCTATATTTGGAAGCTATGCCCTGGAGGAGAATCTAGATAAGTAGACAAAAAAGGAATGATCATATAGATAGGAGAAAAATCTTGAAAACTTACAAGAAAAGGAAGAGAGAATGACTGATAGTATCAAAGACTACAGCAAGGGAACTGAGGATTGAGAAAAGGTCACTGGATTTGACAGTTAAAAGATCATTAGTAACTTTGAAGAGAACATTTTAGGTGGGAATGATAAGAGCAGAAGCCAGTTTCTAAGGGGTTAAGAAGATGATGAGAGATTAAATTTCTCTTTTTTCTCCTCTCAGACTTATAAAAATGTTGAATGTGAGCTCTTTTCATGATGAAAATTGAGGCCCGATTATGAAATTTGTATCTCTGACATACTCCTCCTCTGTTTTGTTTATTTGTTTGCCAAAAAATAGGGGTCTGTGAATTGAGTGATTATACTAGCTTGGGATCAATCCCCATAGATCAAGAGATCCCTGTCTTATTTGGGGTCAACACAGACTCAGACTATACTCTTAGTTCAGAAACCACAGAAACTTCTTCACCAAACATTTAAATTTCATGATTTCTATATTACTATATATGTATGTGTGTATAACACACACACACATACACATACACACACATACACTTATACAACATATATATATATATATATATACATATATATATATATATATATGTATACAAAAGTAGAGAAAGAGAAAGATAGAGAGATCAAAAGACAAAGGGGAAAACATTATGCTATAAATTTTCAGTGTATAACTTTTTATTGCCTTTGAAGAGAATTTTATAGATATTGAACAACTGGGAGAGTTTTCACCTATTCTCCCCACTGTGGGGTGAGGGGCATGAAGCAAGGAGGGTCCAGACTTCCCTAGTGTGGAGAACACCCACTACTACTCCCAACCTCAGAGGAGAGAAAGGGGTTTGGAGGGTCGCTGGAAGCAACAAGGCTCCCACAGACCATCACTCAGCTTAGCTAGGTTGGAGATGGTGGAACAGTAGTCCCTCCAAATTGGGACTTGTTTTTTTTTTTTTCCATGTGGGGTAGAGGACAACATTCATATCAATTGATATTTTATGCCAAGGAAATGTCATTGTCCTTTAAATAATACTATATAACTAGATATGCAAATCTGAATTGAATTTGATCATGATTATTCTAGAAAAGATATAATATTGTTATGAAAATATTAATAAGAGCTTGTATTTATATAATCATTAGGTTGATGAGGTACTTTCATGTAATTCATCTTCTTTGACTCTTATTATATCTTGGGAAAAATAAAATTTTATTCATGCCTATTTTACAGGTGAAAAAAAAACTAAGAGGTTAAAGCAATTTTCCCAACATGCCATACCTTAAAAATGGCAGTCGCAAAACTTGAACTTCTTGAAAACTTTTAGCTTCAAGTTTTTCATCCCTTCATTTATGCCATGCTAAAGAAATAGCAATTAGCTCATGTGAAAAGTGATTTACAGGCAATCAGTCTAACAAAGATTCTAGGGCCCATCTAAACAATGTAAAGAATTGTCAATAAACTCATCTATTCCTTTCTTTGATATGGTGTCTAGAGTTAGCATGATCTACTTAAATAAACAGAAAGGGATAATCAAAATTAAAATTGTGATGATAATGATAACAAATTCTAACAGTTAAGATTTAAGATTTACCAGACTCTTTGAATATATTATCTTATTGGATCCTCATAACAACCCTGTGAGGTAGATACAATTGGAATTGCTACTCTGTTCCCTCTATTACCAATGAGAAAACCTCAAAATAAATAAACTTTCTTCATCGTACAGCTATAGTGTTAGAAATGAAATTGAAATCAGGCTTCTGATTGTAGGCCCAAGACTTATTTTGCCATATTATTTGGAAAACCTTGTCAGAATATCCTGTAAACATGAGGACACTAATAGCTCCTTTTGATCATGTAAATGATAGTTAAAATCTGAAAACCTTTTTGAGAAACCATGTCATTATCTAATAGCTGCCACCCTCAGCTGACCAGTTACTAACCATTTATTAACCATCTACTACATGCTGGATAAGCACTGGAAATAAAAAGACAATCCAGAGATAGTCTCTGTTCTCAAGCTCTTTATAATTTAATGATGGAGAAAACACACATACAACTTTGTACAGGTAAGTTAGGCCTAGAAAAAGTTAGAAATAACCAATAGAGTGAAGACATTAGAATTAAGGAGTGTTGGGAAAGGCTTCTTAACAAAAGTGTGACTTTATCTTATACTTGAAGGAAGCCAGGGAAAGTAGGAGGCAGAATGAGAAAGCCAGTTTCAGGAATAGAGGCCAGCAAGTAAAAATGCTTAGTCAGGAAATGCAGTGCTATGACTAAGGCACAGCAAGGAGACCAATGTAACCAGACCCCAAAGTACAGAAAGAAATATTAGAAGACTAAAAAAGCAACAAGAGGCCAGATAATGAAGAGCCTTTATGAAGAGTGAAACAGGATTTTATTTTTGACCCTATACATAATAGAAATAATAGAGTTACTGGTATTTATTAAGCAGGGATCCATATGGCCTGACCTGTGCTTTTGGAACATCAATTTGAGAGCTGAGTAGAGGATAGATTGAATGGGTAGAGACAAGGCAAAAACACCAACCACAAATATATTGCAATATTCTAGGCTTGAAGGAACACTCCTTTAGAGGATAGATAAGAATATTTTGGGAGAAATATTTTTTAAAAGGTAAAAATGAAAGGTTTTTGCAATTTATTAGACATGATGAAGAAGTGAGTAGTTGAAGATAACACTTAGGTTTCACAATAATAAAGAAGTTAGGAAAAGGCAAGGATTTGGGGGAAAAGATAGTGAATTCAGTAGTAGATGTGCAATATTTAAGATGTCCATAATTCATCTGGAAGAGATATCCAGTTGACATTTGGAGATGTCATTTTGGAGGTCAGGAAAAAGGTTAGATTATCTCATTCTAAATATTTGATACATAGATAAATGAAGTGTTATAAATGATTGGCTTTTTTATTTTTCCTGCTATTGTTAAGGGGGGGGGGATAGCAGGAAGAAAAAGGAAAATTTAGGCAGAAAAAGATAATACATTATATTTATATTCTGATATTATATTGAATATTGTTCATTATAATGGTTGAAATCAGTTTAGGTATGTGGATGGCTGAGTATATTGCTCAAAAGACATCCTTTGAATAGATCAGAAATGGAATGACAATAGGAAGAAATCAAGATCAAAAACTGAACAGATACCTTGATGAGCAATACGAGCAATCAGAATTAAAATCACAAATCATAGCACTCAATATAATTTAATGTACACAGATACACATTGTGGGGTAAAGCAAAGGAGAAAAAAGGGGAGGGTTAAGCATTTATATAGAGCCTACCATGTGCCAGGTATTATGCTAGGTGTTTTTTAAATATTATCTCATTTGAACTTCACAATAACCTTGCAAGATTATGTGCTTTTATTATCTCCCTTGTACAGCTGAGAAAACTGAGACAAACAGAGATTAAGGGACTGACTTGCCCAGCTAAGTCTTTCAGGTCAAATTTGAATGCAACTTCCTGACTCCAGGCCCAGCACTCTACTGCTTTCAGCACCAGCAGCCTCTAGATAAGAAATTCATTACCCATCCTTTTTTTTTTTTTTTTTCCCATTAAAAAGAATATAAACTTAATAAACAAACTAGGATGAGTACTTTCTTATACACAGGAAAAGAAGGATATACATAAAACTGTGACTATACTTTTTCCTTTTTCTGAATATAATAAATTTAACATATTTTTACAACTGCTCCTGCTTTTCTTTGACTCCTCCTGACCTTCTTTTCCAGACATTGCAGTCTATTCTTTTGCTCTGTTGTAATTGTTAAGAAGTTTTTAATTTGTTTATTTTCTTCTTTTATCCAGCTGAATTCTAACTCTCCGAAACTTCTACTCAATGCAAAATACTTTTGCCTTTGGGGATCAAATAGAAGTTTAGCAAGAAATAAAAAGAGGGATTAAAGATGAAAAGGATCAATAAGAGGGTGACAGGCAAGATGTTGAACTAAACAAGGAATTACCTCAATGCATCACATGAAGTTAGTTTAAGAAAAATTTTGATATATTTACTCCCAGTTTTAAGCAGCAATTCAAGCCTCCAGTTTTTTCTGAAGTCACTTTAGCTAAAAATTTCCAGTTATCACCACTGTGCTCATTACTATCAGAGCCAACAGCCATACCTTCAGAGTTTGGACTGGGAAAAAGTGACAAGAAAAAAATAGATCATTTTTTAATTATTCATGTATATTTTTATAGGATATAATACCTATTCATATGTATTTAAACATATATACAAATTTTTATTCATAAATATTAAATAAGGCATCTAGGAGATATAGTACATAGAACATTGGACTGAAAAACAGGAAGACTTGATTTCAAAACCTGCCTCAGACACTTAATAATGCTGTAATATGGCAAATCACTTAAATGATCTCTCCCTCAGTTTCCTCATCTGTGAAATGAGCATAATAATAATAGCAACTACTTCCCAGAATTGGTTTATATTTGTAAAACACTTTAAAAACAATCATAAGTAGCATCCATATATGATAGGGCTATCCAAATGCTAGCTATTATTATCATTTTATTTTGTCATGAGAAACAAATTAATGTAATTTTCAACTATGAAAGTATTATGTAATTGCTATCTATCTACCTCTCTGTCTTAGTGATATTACACTGCTGCTGCTACTGATGATAATGAGGGTGGTAGTGGTGGTAGTGGTGATGGTGGCAGTGATAATGATGGTGGTAGTGATAATGATGGTGATGGTGATGGTAATGTAAAGCCTGGGAGCTAGAGATCAGGAATGGGGGGAATGTAACACCAATCTGAGTGGCACTATATACTCCAAGATAGCACCTTAATCTGTTTTGTTTTTTTAAACAAGTTTGATTAACATAAAGTCAAAGGCAATCTGAAAATTCTAAGTCATGAAAATTGAAAATACAAGCATGGACTATGTAAGTTTTCAGGGGAAAAAATGGCAGAAAGAGTATATCTAATGTTCTGAACAGAGATAGTTTGAAAAAAATAAATTGAAAAGTGCCTAGGAAGAGCATAGATAGGTTCAGTAATTTTTGCACTATTATACATCCTCTACAAGACATTATACACTACTCAAAAAGACCTCCCGTGATGAGTAACCAATTACTTTCTAAAGCAGGTTATTTTATTTTTTGTGTGACTCTGACTGCATCTGCCTCTGTTTGTTCATGGTTGTGAGATCTGCAGTCAAACAGAAATCTAATCTTACTTCCTTCTCATAGTCCCTCAAATATTTGAAGACAGGTACCATATTCTGGCCCCAAAAATATTTCCTTATGCATTCCCAGTTCTTTCAATTCAATTCAACAAATATTTATTAAATATCTATAACCCAGGTACTGTACTATGCATTGAGGAAACAGAAATATATTAAAATAAGTCTTGCCCTCAGGGAGTTTACATTCTAATGGAGAACAGATATTGAGATATGTAAGTCAATAAATTGTAATTTGAAAATAGGGTAAGTACTAAGAATGAATCTTGTACAGGATCCCAGGTTCTATCCTTGTCCCTATTTTCTTTTTCTGGGTACTTTTCAGTTGATTAATGTTCTTTTGAAAATGAAGTAACCAGAAATGAATGTTATATCCCATGTAAGTTCTAATAAGAAAATCAGCATTTTCACAAAATAATATACCAATCATTTCATTTTATACATGAAGAAACTGAGGTCTACAGAGGATAAAGTCAAACAGGCAATAATTAGCCTTTGGTCAGACCTTCTGACCCTCAATCCTTTTAAAAATCTATATGATGCATAGTATTTTCCCTGCATACTTCATCTTCATTCTAGATATGGTTTTGTTTTGAAGATGAGTTTCTTGTAAGCAACAGGTTGTTTTTCTTAGGCTACTTTCTTTCATTTTAATTATTTGATCTGTATATATTAAATACTTTCCTAATTTATGTGTGTAGTATTTTTTAAAATTTATTTTAAATCCCTTTCCTCTTTTAAACCAGTATTTTAATGTAGTGAGTTTTGCACAAGCTTTTTCAATGTAGACCTCTATTCTCAGAGGCTCTATTTCTTGGGTCTCAATTCCATTCTCTGTTACTCTTTGCTCTGTTTGGAGGTTTTATTTAAATTAATGGCTTCTTTTTATTTATTTAATTATCTAATCTCATCTTTTATTCTTTCTTTTCCCCTTTGCCTTTTGATATGCCTTCCATATCATTCCTCTAATCCTTTTGTCCAATTTTATGCTTATTACTTTTATTTTGTCTATAACTTTAGACCATCTTTTATTCTTGTCTTTTTATTCTTTTTCTTTCCTATCCTAAAATTTTATTCTCTGATTCATTAATTTTATCCTTATTTATTCTAATACTCTCCTTACATTTTTCATGGGAAGATTCTGAATTATCAGGTTTGAATTTCCTTTTCTAATCACTTTGATAATTTATATATGTATACTGTATACAGTTATAACCAATTTCTACATTTTTATATCTAGATCTTACCTCATCAATCCTATTTTTCTATTGTGCATCACTTTTAGTAGTACCTGGCAAATAATTACCAGTTAACAAATGTTTGTCCAGTGACTGATTGTCCTATGATAGAAACTGACAAGAGCTCATTCTGTCCTCATTATCAGGAATAATGTAAAAGCTGAAACAAGTTCATCCTATTCCCATTATCCACAATAAGAGCATAGAAAAAGAAGTCAATTTCCTAGGACTGTCTTGTTAGCATATCTTAGACAGATTCAGTTCTTTCATTATGCATCCTGTAACTACCCCATACAATTCACTGTTTGTTCTCAATTAGGCCCTTCCCTAGACCCTCCCTAACTCTTTCCAACTTCTCCTTAAATCCTCTCCTAATTCCCTAGATTCTATTCTTACTCCACCCACCCCCCTTGATTTCCAACTCTAAAAGTCCATGTCATTCAAAACATGTTACTTAACAAAATATGATTTATTCTTGCTTTATCATATTTTACTTACCCGTGAACTGTTTCATATTAAAAAATGGCATCCTTTGTGATTGTGATAAATTTCCTCTTCTAATCAACTCTCATGTGAGTTCTTCACATTATGAACCATTCTCTCACATGGTATATGGGAACTTCATGTATATTATTTCAGAAATTACTCTATATGTCAAATTGTGAGATGCAGGATTGCTTCCTCCCCTCTTCTTTACTGTATTCCTTCCCACTATCCATGCCATTTCATCTCTCCCTTCTTCTGTGTATTAGCTGCCTCTAGAATATTATATATAAAAAGTATTTGTCCATGGTGGGGGGCACACAAATTCTTGGGATAAAGTGGTTTTCAATATATCATTTTTTAAAATTACCAAACGCATTATAAGATCTCCATTTCCTATCATAATCATATATTCTTCTCTGCCTACCATGATTGTTCTCTTTTTTAAGATGTACTCTGTCCTACAGTTTCAATACCTACTTTCTCCCATTCACTGTAAGTTCATCTTGATGAGAGATAAAGAAATATTTTTGATATTCACTCGTGGATGTGATAAGAGTACTTCAATTCATTCTCTGCAGTCCTTTACCTCCTCTCTCTCCACTTATTCACCTTCCCACTTTGCAAATGTGTACCATGGATTATATTTTATTAATAGTAGAGAAGTTGTGCTTTTTAGTGTTTCAGCTCTGCTATTTCATTTTCATATCTACTTTTTAAAATTCTGTTATACATCTGTACCCTTTGTGAACTTAAAAATAATCACTTTTTTTTTTTTTTTTTTTTTTTTTACTCAGGAGATCAGTATTTCCATTTAAAAATAATTATCTTAATGACAAATGTTTAGAAGGGATGTGGGAAAACAGGGACACTGATACATTGTTGGTGCAACTGTGAACAGATTCAACCATTCTGGAGAGCAAATTGGAACTATACTCAAAAAATTATCCAACTGTGCATATCCTTTGATCCAGCAGTGTTTCTACTGAGCTTATATCCCAAAGTGATCTTAAGGGAGGAAAAGGGACCCACATGTACAAAATGTCTGTAGCAGTCCTCTTTGTAGTGGCAAGAAACTGGAAACTGAGTGGACACCCATCACTTGGAGAATGGCTGAATAAGTTATGTTATATGAATGTTATGGAATATTATTGTTCTGTAAGAAATGACCAGCAGGATGATTTCAGAAAGGCCTGGAGAGTCTTACATGAACTGATGCTGAATGAAATGAGCAGAACCAGGAGAACATTATACATGACAACAAGAAGACTATATGATGATCAATTCTGATGGACATGGCTCTCTTCAATAATGAGATGAACCAAATCAGTTCCAATTGTTCAGTGATGAAGAGAATCATCTACACCTAGAGAGAGGACTCTAGGGTCCCTCATGGGACCTGAGTGTGGACCACAACATAGCATTTCCACTCCTTTTGTTGTTGTTTGCTTGCATTTTGTTTTCCTTTTGCCCCAAGATAACTGTATAAATATGTATACATCTATTGAATTCAACATATATTTTCACATATTTTACATGTATTGAACTACCTGCCATCTAGAGCAGGGGTTGGGGCAAAGGAGGGAAAAATTTGGAATTGAACGTTTTGCAAGGGTCATTATTGAATAATTGCCCATGTATATGTTTTGCAAATAAAAAACTTTAATAAAAATAAAAATAATTATCTTTTTTATTTAAGACAATATATTTAATTACTTATTCTTTACTTGGTCATTATACTTATTTTGTTTCATTTTATTTCATTTGGATAGTATGTCAATATACTGCACAAATCCTTTTTATTGTTGATTCTGTTGTTTTTGCAATAGTCATTCAAATGTCTCTCTTCTGCTGGCTGACTGTCTTTTTATGATATTTAGAATCACATATGTAGGATATGTCATTTAGAATTGCAATTTGAGCTTGTTTATTTTTTAAAATCTATAATTCTATTTCTTTCTTTGGTATGCAGTAGTACCAAGTAATTCTATGTTTTAATTTCTTTTCCTTCATATTGAAAGTTTTCCTCCTATTCACCTACAGAATGTGTTATTTATTGATAGAAGTATAAACTTTATTCAGTAGATATGTTCTGAAGTTTTAAGTCTAGTGTTTTGCTGCTGCTGCTGCTGCTGCTACTTTTGTGTTTTGTTTTGTTTTCTTTGGAAATAATCCATCTATAGATTCTTTCAGTTGGCACTATTGTATTTACAAGTAGCTTTTTAAAAAATGTCATGTTCTTTTGAAAGAACTATGATCCTTTAACTAACTGTCTTTGCATATAAAGTCCTATACAAGGTGCCATATGCTAGAAATGAAAAGCCAGAAGGAAATTACAGTCATTTCATTTTCTATATTGAGATCACTCCACTAACAAAGGAAGATGATTCAGGTCTATAGGATCAAAAAGTCAGCAATACAAAGCCCAAAATCTGGTTGTTCTTTTATACGAGAACATTTATCTATAATCTCTATTAATATAAGGAGTTTAATCATGAAGTAGTTGGCATTACTACAAAACTACTTCATCTCAACCATACTTAGAAAAACTAAAGTTATTCAGCACTTTTCAGGTGATAGACTGATGGTTTGGACCTGAAATAGAATAATCTATCCTCCTTTCATTTTATTCTAACAAATATATCAATCCTCCCAAACAGGTCACAGATTGGGGTGTCATCTTTCTTATGTGAATTTTCTGGAATTTCTTTGTTTTTTTTTTTTTTGGGGGGGAAGGGATAGAACTTCCATTGATGTAGCTGGAGGAATTCCTTTTTATACTTTGATAGTTGCCTTTAAATATAATCATTTTCCTTTGTAATCTTTATATATTTTATTTTTTGCATAGTAGATTTTACAAATCATCCAATAAGGTTCATTCCTCTCTCTCTCTCTCTCTCTCTCTCTCTCACACACACACACATAGAGAGGGAAGAGGGAGAGAGAGAAGAGAAAGAGAAGAGAAAGAGAGACAAAGCCCAATAGATAGATATAAAGTCAAGATATCATCAATTATTGGAATGAAGGAAATAGTATTATTTCAACTCCAAGAAAGAAGCTAAAGAAAAGTCTGATTTTTTTGCAAGAAGAAATGTGAATTATTGACTAATAGTAACAAAGGCAACCTCAAAACACAAGACTTGAAGGATTTATCTTAATCTTTCCTTGCTTCCCCCTCTTTTGAAAAAATAAGATATTGTGGAATAGGGACTACCCCAATTCTCTGTGGCCAGAAGTTTTGGTGGTCAGAGAAAAAAACATCAGTATTTTTTAATTTCTCTTTTCCTTTTTATATGATAGGACCTAGAAAATTCAAAAGTTATTATCCACTTGGGTCAATATAGGACCCATTATGTCAAAGCACTAATCTTTTGCCATCTTCTTTCAGTAATTATTGTATCAAAGTTCTAAGAGTGCTGCTAAGAATTATATTTCATTTATATGGGAAACATTTTTGTTATACATTTATAAGTTTTTATTATGCTGGGAATTTTCCATGATGATCTATATATTTGATAAACCTCAAATATAATTATATAACACAAAAATCCAAGAAGCAATGACAGAAAGGGAAATCCCATTGAAAATAATTATAAAATGCACAATATATCTGGGAGTAAATTAAATAAATATATTCAATATTTATATAGCTACAATAATAAAAAAAAAATTAAAGAAAGAAAGAGTGACTTAAATAAGTGTTCATGGCTAGACCATACCAATGTTATAAAAATGATAATACTACCTAAATTAAATTTATAGATTTAATACTTTGCCAATCAAAATACCAAGTGGACACTTTACAGGCTAGACAAAATAACAACAAAATTTTATTTGAAGAGGAAAAATAAAAGATCTAGAATATCACAGTAGATTGCAATAAGTGCATATTGAATGACTATTAATGCAGATTCTTAGGAATACAAGGGAAACTGTCAGAAATTTTGCTCAGAAGGGATTAACATTTTCAGAAAGAAATTTAAACTAAATTCTAATCATGGGAAAATGTTAGGTTCTTACTACGTACTAATGAGATAATGAGATATTGAGTTCTTACTAAGTGCTAAGTCGGTACTTAACAATTCTCTAGTTCCGGCCTTTCCTGGTAGTTTGACTTGTGAATTCCTAAGGAAGAGCTTGCATGCTTGGGAGGAGCAAGCTCATTGGTTGAAGTGGTTCTTCCCAGAAGCCCTTGCATTACCCCACACCCATTCTCTGGGAGGGTAAAAGAGGCAACATTGGGCCTGGACAAGCAGTCTGGACTGGGGAAGGACAAGAGCTGGAGGAGATTCAGGAAGACGAGGCTGGCTAGAGGCTCCAGAAGCCTCCCAAGAAACCTGCTCATAGAGGAAAAGATTATACAGAAAAGAAACCTCCTCCCTGAGAAGGATTACAACTGAGAGACGATCAGAATGTTACAGGAAAATAATTAATTTTTAAACCAAATTCTATAGTATTTACTGATTTCCAAATATATCCCACTCTAGTTTCTGTACTATCTAATTATATATGGTTTTGCATAATTTTATAACATTGAGAGGTGGTATATAGTAGGTAGCGCTGAAATCAAAGTTGAAATGAAGCCTCAAACTTTTATGAGCTATATGATCCTGGATAAATTGCTTAATCTCTATCTGCCTCAATTTCTTCATCTGTAAAATAAATATAATAATATCTACCCCTGAAGGTGGTTATGAGAATTAAATGAGATAATGTTGGAAAAGCACTTTTCAAAAGTTATAATGTAATAGAATAATAATAATGGTCACTAAAGTGACAATGATGATAATTGCCAGTATTTATATAGTGCTTTCAAGTTTTCAGATTTGAATTTAGAACTTTCTAATGCCAGACCCATTGCTCTATTCACTGTGCCACCTAGCCACAGCCACCTGTCTCTGTATTATTAAATAAAAATAGTGTGCATATGTATGTGTGTATGTGTAAATATATTTATACAAGATGAATCTTCCTGACTTCAGGTCTTGTATTCTATCCACTGCCCAATAAATCAATTAGGCAAGTTTTTAATTGATATAATATTGTAAAATAAATGACAAGGGTAAAAGTTAAGCAACAGAATCATTCTTAATTTCCTTTCAAGTGTGTCTTTCATTCAATGACCAAAAGGGTCTTTGATCATTTCAAGTTGATTAAAGATTTGTTCATTGACTCACTAGCTATGTTTGTATCACTGAGTAAGTTACAAAATTATGATAATCAGTCACAGTAGACAGATATCACAGGGGATAGGATACCAGTGCTGAAGTCAGGAGGACCTTAGTTCAAATCTGGTCTCAGTCACTTAACATTTAGTAGCTGTGTGAACCCAGACAGATCACTTAACCTCTTTCTACCTCAGTTTCCTCCACTGATTGAATCAAAATGTGTATAAAAACAGCACACACACACACACACACACACACACACACCAAGAAGGATTGTTGTGAGAATCAAATAAGATAATGTTTGCAAAGTGCTTAGCACAGTGTACCATCTGTTACAATTGTCACCTACTACTGAGTGAGACTTGTATAACAATTGTGAGACTGAACTGGCCAACATGCTTTAGGTATTACTCAACACATTTTCAGCTATTTTATTAAAGAATCAACACAATCGTGGCTGTGATGACACACAGGAAATAATTTATGAGTGATTGAGAGGAACAAGGTATACCTCTCAGTCTCCTAATAAAAATAGAGCTACCAGGGTAATAGGAAAGGACACAAAATTTGGGAGTTAAGGATTTCAGTAGTGAGTTGCTCTTGGAAAGTAAAGTGACTCCCTCTTTCTCCTCTCCCCCTCCTCTACTTATTAGCTATGTTAAAAAAAGAACAAACTGATAGGAAATTGCATCCATCTAGAAATAGACACATGTCAATGGCAATTACTATGTCTTCTAAGAAAAGAAAAAAAGAGCATTTTGAGAAAGAATGAAACAGGATATGTATAATACTGTGAACTCTGAAAAATCAGAAGATCTGGAAGTGGTGACTGGAGTTAATAAATGTTCTCAGAGCAGCAACATCTAGCAACAGCTGTGTCAAGAACTGAGAGACATACTAAGGATAAATTAAATATACTGAATAAATGCACATTCAAAGCTCTATGAGGGTACTGACCCTCAGATCCAACAGAGAGTTATACTTACAGAGAAATTTATTAGGACTTCACAAAAGGAAGAATAGACTTCTAGTAATTAGAAGTTGTGAGTTTCACATGCTCCAGAGTGGATTATCCCATGTACTAATAACTCTTAACTGAGTATTTTGGCTGTTGTACATAAACACATGTGTCACTATTCATTTGGATGTTCAACCTACTTCACACCCTCAACAGCAGTCACTGGGCTATGCTAAATAAATGGAGTAGATAGGGGAGGTTGGTGCTGTTTGCCCTTCATTCAGCTACCACAGCAAAAATCCCTATCCCCTTTAAAATTAAATTGAATTGAAATAAGCAATTTACAGTCATTGTGTCTGGTCCAATATTTGTTGTTTTGAGTCTTTTCAGTCATGTATGACTTCCCATAAACCCATTTGACTTTTTCTTGATAAAGATAACGGTTCGCTATTTCTTTCACCAGTTTATTTTGCAAATGATGAAACTGAGACAAACAGGTTAAGTGACTTGTCCAGGATTACACAAGCAATGTGTGGGTATGAAGCTGGATTTGAATTCATGAAAATGAGTCTTACTGATTACTGGCTCAATGTGATATTCCTTGTGCCACGTAGGAACACATAATGTTTCAAATAAAAAAATACTTGGATGTTTTCAAATAAGCCTGCTATTTCCCTGCTCTATCCCCTAGTTTTGTCTGTTCCAAAATCAATATTCTAAATTCATGGCAAGGTGTCTGTCCCAGTTATTTTGGAGCAGAAGTGATGATGAGTAGCTGCTGGCTCAATAATAAAGCTCCAAGGTGGGACTAGAGAAATATTCTCTGTCAGCTGACCAATGACAATGGAAGGTGACCAGGAGATTGGGGGTTAGGGGGAGGACAGTCTTGCCTGAAGAGAATGATAGGATAGGAGATTTGATCTACACTTTAGGAAGTCAAGATTAAATTTGAGTGACATGCAAAATAAGCCCTCCTGCCCCTATGGAAATCAGTACAAAAAACATTAGAAAACACATGTGCTTATGGATTACTTTTGAGTCCTTTATATGCTCTTTTCATTTCTTCCAAACTGTTTCTCACTTACCACAAGCCCTAATTTCCCTATCAGTGCTGCTGCTTAAGAATATTGATTCCAACTCCCCTTTGGTATCTACTGCCAGACAACACATACAAATCAAGAGCAATGCAAGAAAAATCCCCAAAAGTTAAATTAGCAAAGCATCTTCAGCAGCAAGAAGAAAACTGCTGAATTACAGAGAGGGAGGATAAACAAGGGTGAGAAAGAAATATAATGCCTTGTTTCCTACTAGCCTTGCTTCATATATGTATATTTGAAAAGATACTTAGAGATAAATGTTTTGCATATGCATGTACGCACAAATATATGTACAAATATACACATGTGCACACATACATACATATAGAGAGACAGATACACATACTCTCTCTCTCTATATATATATATATATATCAATAAATGAAAAGTTGAAATATATATGAACATATATTCAGGTTAATATTTCAGCCACATCTTTGAGAAGTAATGGTGTACAATATAGAGAGAAGAGAAGCCTGAGAATGAGGAAACGTTTCTCTGACAGATACTAAGGCATGACCCTGAACAAGTGGTTTAGTGGCTCCAAATTCTGCATTGATAGAAGAACTTGCCTCATTATGAATACCCTCTAGCAATAAAATCACAATTTCAAAATGTGGTCCAAAACATGCATATGTGTTCAGATTGTGGGGGAAAAACTACTTTTATGGCTGCTTTGTTTTGTTTTTGAAATCAGTCGCTGAAGGTGCAAGGGAATATCTTAAGGGAAGTAATTATTTTTCCCCTCCTCCTCAAGAAAAAGATGTTCTAGGTTGAACAGTGAGTCCAGAGCCACCCAGGTCGTACAAAATACCATTGGATTTGAATTTAGGAGACCCAGGTCCAAATCTTATCTTTGATGCAAATAAGCTACATGTTTATGATCAAGCCACTTAGCCAATCTGAGTTTTTCATCCTCCTATCTTTGTATAGAGGAAAACAATATTAGCCAACTTGAAAGTGTTATGCTAAAAGTCTTACATATATGTGAGTTATAATTTCCAAATTTTTTTTTTCTCACAATGAATTCTGTGCTTGATTTTGGGAGGGTTGTAGAGTTTTGAGTATAATATTTTAATTTCCTATGCAGCCTCTGGCATTTAGAAGGAAGCTTTATAAATAAGTGAGCATACTTTTTACTGCAATCTCAGACTGCCGCCCCTCAGCATCGATAGGCTTGATTCACAAGGTCACCTAATACTCTTCTACTCTGTTTTGGAACTTAAGACATTCCATAAGTTTAATGTCTTTCATTCTATCTCACTGTAGATATAAAATATATTTTGCTGGGTCACAGGGAAAATGTCCTTATTATAGTGCCTCATCAGATCACTGACACCATAAACCATAATGGCTTCTTCAGAACTATTAGCGTATCTTGCATCAGCCCACATTGAAGAAGTCCTTAATCCTGTTAATAACTTACATTTATATGGGGCATTTTCATCTCAAACTTAAAGTGATATATGTACACAGGGAGGAACTCCATCCACTATTACAGTGACAGCTTTTTCTGAAATGGTTACAACATCTGGTTAACTCCAGCTCTGTCAAAGTCCAGAAATGAAAAATACTGTATTTAAAATGAAGTACAAGAGGATTTGCAAACAGGCCAACTCAAAATCTTAGTAACAAAATTAAATAAGATTGGTTCTTCAAGATGTTAAAGCATGTCCCTTTCTGAGACTTACAATTATGAATGGCAATAGGAAAAAGGAGAATTATTTGCCAAATATTTAAAAATACATCCCAAATCTTTCACATTTGCTTTGGTTTGTAAATTGGAAAGGAAAATCAAGAATTAAAGCAATTCCCAAGTTCACCAAGAACAAACCCATACAGATGAACATATGTTATTTTTGACACAATTCTTTGCATTCTTACATTTTTTTCCCTATGGATAAAAATGATCGCCATTAAAACCTTTCTATTCAATGACCCTAAATTCATAAATGTTATATAATTAAAATTTATTCTGTTATTGGCAAGTTTTATTAAGATATAAATGTTTTGGTTATGAGTCCAGTGAAAACCTCTCTTTTCATTGTCAGAAGACAAGCCTATGGAAGCTCAAGAGGGTTTAAAATCAGAGGTTTGAATTCCATGTGATGATTTTTGTTTGTTCGTTTAACTTGACAACAATTCATGTGTATATCTGCTACAGCATAGATGTACTGTAGTCTGACTCAGTGAAAGAAAACTCATTACTGTATAATTCACAAGTACTTAAAGCAAAAAGGGAGAAGTAAAGGAAAAGCATTTGATTTTCCATATAATTAGTTGAACATATGATATACAACTGATTTATTTGATTTATTTTTGCTCTAAAATTTCAAATGCCTTCATGATGTCTTGAGAAAATATACCAAGTACTTGACTTAATATTTATATTCCACCATACCATGATACTAAAATACCTTTTAAATCATATTTTACATGTTCCTTTCATCCCCTCTGTTTTTCAGTCAAACTGGGATATTGGCTATTTTTAGTAATAAAATCTCTGGAAAGAGTTAATTAAAAAGACATTTGTAATCAATTTTGTATTTTAAGACTCATTGACTATCTGTGGTGCATTAGAGCTTTCCCCAAGCACATATATGGTAAAGTCCTTTAGTGTAAGATTAAATGTATCATCTAATGGTGTTCAATGAGCTTCATTAAAAAGGGATAACATAGGACAAGAAAAAATGAAATTCCTGTGTTGCCCTAGCACTGTATAGAGATGCGCACTCTCGAAGGCTATGTTATCCCAGCATGATTACCATTAGACCTTTCCAAATTTAAAAAAAAAAAAAAGAAAGAAAGAAAGAAAGAAAGAAAGAAAGAAAGAAAGAAAGAAAGAAAGAAAGAAAGAAAGAAAGAAAGAAAGAAAGAAAGAAAGAAAGAAAAAAAGAAAGAAAGAAAGAAAGAAAAAAAGAAAGAAAGAAAGAAAGATAGATAGATAAGGGAGGTACCAAGTGATGTGTTATTTTAGTTTTAACAACTATGAAAATGATCCATTAAAAGATTAAGGGTGCTGTGACCTGGATCTAAGGAGGAAGGAGCCATGCTGATGAAAACATGAAACTTTGAAGCATTGATATCAGGAAAATAGCAAAGTTATTTGCATTAACCACAAAATACACTTAGAGATGCATTATTTATACAAATTTGTCTTAGATCTCTATAAGCAAATAATTTTTCCAATGCTAAGAACACTAACTATAGACTAAGCTTCCTCCCATCTACTTAATTGGGTTTCTTTTAATAACTCATTTATGTTGAAGACTCTCCCTCAATCGAACATAACTTAATGATATTATAAAAGCAAGGAAAAATGCAGCTGAAGTACTAGTTTTATTAGTTTTCTGACTCAACCTGTCAGGAAATCTGGCTCCAGCCCAGTCCAAGGTATATTTATATTGGAAAACAAGGTTAGAAATGAACATATTGCTTGAGGAGACTTATGACCAAAACCTTTTGTATGCAAACATAGCACTATATCATTGAGAGCTGATTTGATGAAGAATAATATAGCTATTTACTCAATCAGGCAAATAAACAATAATAGTATTTGGAAGCTCAAACTTCCTTTTTTATTTTTATTTCTTCCCTTGTGTTAAGAATATAAAGATTTAGAAGAAGAAAAAAATTCTCTTCCCCAACCATTTGAACATTTGGTAAGAGATAATAATATTTGAAATAGTATGTACAGGTCTTTTTCTTCTGTCTTCAGTGATCTTCATAACCATAAGTTCTAATTGACTCTATTTTTAGATTTATAAAACATCTTGTATATCTAAGTAATTCCTATAGCTTTGATTCACATTAAAATTTCTTTGCTTTTTTTCTTTTTGGATAGCATGTTATTGCTTCTCCTACTCCTATCATCTTTAAAATCATCTTAAAAAAAAGACAGCAATATACATTTTCTATCTACAATTTAGGAGGTGACATGAAATGGTCTTGTAATGACTGTCTGTAGTCTTGAAATCTTCAACAATGGAATTTAACTGCATTTTAAAGGAGTGCTCCGCTATGAGGCAAGTTTAGAAAATAGCTAGACCAGTAAGTCAAAAAGAATGCAATGGATTATTAAATTAGTTAACTATCTGTTAGTTGATATCAATGATTTGATAACTAGGCTAACAAGCAGGGGTCAGATGCCCACCAAAATAAATTCTGAGCCAGAAAAAAATTTAATGGCTACCTAAACCTTCTCATTTGGCAACTAATAAGCTAATATTGATAAAGTACATGTTAAGTGGCAGGTAGTGTGCTAAGCACTGGACATACAAATAAAAGTAAAAAGTAAAAAGACCTGTTAAAGACCTTACCTTAAAAAGACCAAGATTTTTCATTCCATCCAGGGTCATCTCCAGGAATCTTGATCAATATCTGGCCCCTGGCCCCAGATGATTCTGGAGCAGAAAGTGAGGTTGGTGACTTTGCAAAGTTCTCCATTTAAATCCATGTTATGGTATCACCTCCCTGATGTCATGATCCTCTTTAAAAACAAAGGACAACAACAAACTTTTATAAAACACTCACTTTATGTCAGGTAGTATGCTAAGTACTGGAGATACAAATTTAAAAGTAGCTTTCAGTCTAATGGTGGAGACAACAAGGAACAACTATGTACAAACAAATATAGACGGAATAAATTGGAATTAATTAACCAAAGGAAGATACTACCACTGAAGGAGATCAGAAAAGGCTTCTTTGAAAATGTGGGACTTTATCTTACTCTTGAAAAAATCCAGAGAAGCTAGGAGAGAAAAATGATGAAGGAGAGAGTTCCAGATGTGGGTAACAGTCAAATTATTATATGCAAGGAACTTCAAAGAGTCCATTGTCAGTCTATCATAGATTATGTAAGGGAGTGGAAGGTATAACAAGACTGGAAACAATAGGCGGATACTGGAGTTAAACACAGGTATGACATGGTCAAATTTAATATTTAAAAAGATCTGACTGCTGAGCAGAGGACAAATTGGACCACATGAGCAGAAATTTGAGTCAAGGAGACCAAACAGATGGCTATTGAAATAATCTAGACATGATGTGAATACTTTTGCCAGAGTGGTAATAGTGTCACAGGAGAGAAGAGACTGGGGTTAGAAAAATACTAAGAAGACAGATATGATAGAACTTGAGAAATGATTGGACATTTGAGGTGAAAAGACTGAGGAGTTGAGCATGACACCTACGTGGCAAACCTGGGTATTTGGAGAGATGGTGGTATCATTAACAGTAATAAGGATTCTTGGAAGTTAGGAGAATATGGGGGGATGATGAGTTCACTTTGAATATATTGAGACCAAGAAGTTTATGAGACATCCAATTTGAGACATTGAGAGCTAAGAATCTGAAGATCAGTAAAGAGGTTAGAGTGGAACAAATAAATCTGAAGAGTCATCTGCATAGAAATAATACTGACGATGTTAAAGGCTACAGTGAGATTAAAAAGAATGAAGACTGAGATTTGATAAATGAGAAGGCAGTTTCAATTGAATAATGAAATCAGAAAGCAAATTGTAAAAATGGCAAGAAGAAACAGAGGAAAATAGAGGCATTTATTAAAGACAGTCTTAAGAGTTCTCGCACAAAAGGGAAAAGTTATATAGAATTACAGATAAATGAAACAAAAGAGGGTTTTATCTTTATTTTTGTTTGGTTTGGTTGAGACATGAACATGTGTGTAGTAGGCAACAGGAAAGTAGCCAATACAAAGAAAGAGACTGAATCTAATTGAGAATGGGGATTGTAGAGGAGGTAATCTGCTGTAGAAGATGGAATATAATGAGATTACTTATGCACATAGAGAAGTTTGCTTTGGTAAAAAGAAGTCATCTTTTTTTTTTTTTTTTTTTTTTTTTTTTTTGTGAGATGGGATAAAGAAGGAGAAAGGGGCAGGTGCCATCTTCTGGACTTGAGATGAGAAAGGAAGAAGAAACTTCATCAAATGATCTCTATTTTTTCAGTGAATATGACACAAGGTTTTCAGTTGAAAATATGAGAGCACAGGATCCATGTGAGATTTAGAAAGTGATGAAAAAATTTGAAAAGCCACCCTATTCAGCAGGAGAGAATCAATTAAAGAGATTTAAAAGAATTGCCTTGTGAGAGTAAGGGCACAGTTGAGATTATGTAACATAAATTTGTAGTGGACCTGATTATCATGGTTTTGTGATTTTTCTCCACCTTCCTTTAACATACACATGAACATTACATACAAGAAATCTCAGAGAACCAGGGAGTTTAAAACTCTTTCTCAAGGTCACACAGATAAGCATTAGAGACAAAATGAGAACTTGGTCCTCTCACTCCCCATGACTTACTGCCTTCCATAATTTTCCATAATAGGCATTGTGAAATAGGTTTAGCTCTTTGTTTTGTTTTCTTTTGCTTTCCACAGTTGGCAACTTGGAAAATTTTTAGATGAAAACTCCAAATTCCCAGACTTTGGCAGATGAAAGCTTATATTTCAACTCCTTTTTTTATTATCACCTAAAGACATTTCTAGGGGCCCCAGACCCTTATTCCCTAAGTGCATCTGTACCGATTATCTTCACCATCTGCTGAAACCATAATGTGTCATCACTTTGGATATTGTGGCAATGCTTGCAATATCACAGATGCATTGAATTCAACTGTGATGGCAATAGCTGAAGAAATGGATAAACTAGTTTAAAGTGAGAGGCACTGTTTTATAGTAAATGTCTTTAGGGAGATGCATGGAAGTGAGGCAAGAGTGACAAAGAGAAGGAACATAAGCAGATTTTCAGTGTTTGAGAAAAATGTTAAAAAATCATGATCAGTGGACAAGGAATAAGAGCTGATTCAATATTGTGCTATTAGGCGAAGTCTGTAGCATTTCCCAGGTGCTCTCCTAAAGATTTTACCCACTGCTGCTTAGTTCACTTTCCTTGAATATTTTGCTAGGTAGATCCAGATGTTTTAATTTGCACCTGATGCAGTGGTGTTAAAAATCATTTAGCTATATTTAGTGTTAGCAGAAGGAGGCACGTCTTCCATGCTTTTGATATGTTTCATGACTTGGCTCCTGTGTGTGTGTATGGGTTTGTGTGTGTGTGTATATATGTGTTATATGTGTGTGTGAGTGCATCTGTACGCAGGTGCACATACTTTTCTTCCCTTTTGTGTTTATTCTTACCCACTTTTAGTTCTTCCTGGGATTCTGAATAAAGAAATAAGAATGCACATTTATTTATTTGTTTGTTTCTTTGTTTATCTAAAAACATAAAACATAGAATACATTTTAGAACAGATTTTGGTTTCATGTACTTACTGCAAAAGAAAGGAGAATTTTATTTCACTGGCGGGGGGAGAATCACTGTGACTGAGATTTAACTCAAACTCTCTGGATATTTTTTTTTTTCTTAATCTGATCGAATAACCTCAGTTTCTTATCTGTCAAATGGAGTAATAGCTTAATATGGTATAGTAATTGGTTTCAAAAAATGGATAGAACTAAAAGCTGTCCCTTTTCCAGTAGAGTTTTACCAACAAGCACTCTTGCAGAACAGCTGTGAACTCATAACATTTCTGTAGTCTTGTTGAGACTCAGCATAGTAAGCCCAAGGCCACACTAGGGCCATCCACTACAAGGCAGTGGAAACAAATCCAAAACAAAAGTTCACATTCAAATGAAACATACTTATCTTCATGAATATGCAACTATGTAAATAAGAACCTTCAGCATGCTGCAAGCAACATGAACTGAGACCCATAAGTATTACTTTTCACTGATCCTGGCAAGCTAAATGTTCTCATTTTTACTTGAATTAATAGCATAGTGTCATAAAAAGAGCAGTTGTCTGAAGCATGGTACAGCAGCATTCTATCTTGAGTTTGGCCACTAGCTGTGAGACATTAGACAAGTCACCTCTACTCTGGGGCCTCAGTTTCTTGAATCAACTGTCTCTAAGGATTTTTCCAGCCAAACAAAACTACTATCTATTCTGCTTTCATATGCCTTTGTGACTCTGTATGAACTGTTTCCCATCACATTGTACACAATGACAGTAGAAATCTTTTCTGTAATTATTTTCTGTCTGACTGGAGTCCTGGACTCTGTCATCATGTTCATAGCCCTATCACTCTGAAAGAATATATCAACTCTAAAACTCATATTCCCCAGTATCCCCTGACATTAGGACTCTACCTACTTTTATTTGAAAAGGGTGAGCTTTGGAGAGCTCCTTCCAGATGTCTCATTTAAGGAGGGAGCATGAGGCAGTCATCTCATAGTTTCCCACCAGGCTATACTCCTCTGAAGTTCATCATGTCACTTCCTCTTCTTGCCAGCTACTCTATCTCACACTTCCTTTTAACATATTTTTATATGTTGTCTTTTTCCCATTAGATGGTGAATTTCTTAAAAGCAAGTATTTCCATTTGCCTTTCTTTGTATTTCCAGCATTTATTATAATGCCTGGAATATAGTAGATGTTTAATAAATGTTACTGATTTGATTACTTGTAAAGTAAAAATTGGTTAACACCATCATGAAAGTTTCATGATCTTTTGTGCCTCACCACCACCCTATCTCCACTCCCCAGGTAGTAGTAATTCTGTGATTCTTCCTTCTCTGATCTCACACCACTTTTTGATGAACCATTTGTCCTCATGCAATTATTGCATTTCATTTTGTTATTATTATGACTTGCAAATGACAAAGCATGTATTGAACATTCATTAGATTGTCAGCACCTTGGTGGGAAAAAAGACTTATATCATACCTTTGTCTTCTGAATACCCAGCATGGTGCATTAAACATAGAAGTTACTTAATAGATGTTTGCTGAATTGACTTGAGAGTCCATGATTCTTCCACCAGTTCAGTAATTTCAGTATCAAGAGACCAAGTTAAAGTGTGTGTTTTCTTCTACTCCTCTATATTGCCCTGTGCTGCTGTTGTATATCTCTGCAGTTTTGGAAGCAAAGAATCATTAATGCTTATTTGCAGTTGGAAAGGATCTTAAAGTCAACTACATTGATTTTGACATAGGAGGAAACTGAGACCCAGAAAATGGAGTGATTTATCCATCTAGCTAGTAACAGGTAAGCTAGAACTTAAATGCAGTCTGATATTCTCTACTATGCTATATTTTTTCTCCAAACTGAAATAAATCTTGTCATTCCATGTGAATATGAAATGATCTCCCTAATTTCCCTAAAACTAACTTTCTATAGTCTTCAATCTTTATATCCTAATACCTTCCAATTTCCTCTTGATATATCACATCTCCCACTTTACAAGGAGGAATCTACATCAGTGTTGGCCACTCTGCCCTGGCTGCAAGCCAGTACATCAGCACTGAAGTTAGAAAATATACAACGAAATGCAAAAGGTAAAGAATGTACCTCAAAGTTCTGGAATCTCATGGCCACACCCATCCAGCACTGGGAGTAACTCAGCAAAATCCCAGCACAGCTGCTGCTTCCTGGTGTCTATAGAGGAACCTTAGAAAACCTCTCTTTCCCTAAAAGCAGATCGCAACATTTTTTCAAAATGAGTAAAAAGACAAAGAAAACTCTAACTATAGACAGCTATAGTGAAAGAGAAGAATAGATTTCAAACCTGGAGGGGACTAAAAGCAAATTATATCCAGATGAAGACTCAAAGGATGATATAACCTGATCCCCACCACACAAGGCTTTCTTGGAAGAAATTAAAAAGGATAATAAAAGAAAGATAGAAGAAAAATGGGGAAAGGAAATGAAAGTTTTATAAGTGGGTTTGGAAAAGGCATATAATTTATTAAAAGATACATTTTACAAAATGGAAAAAGAAAACAACTCCCTGAAAAACAGAATGTTTGAAAAGGAAAAGGTAAAGAACTTCCAAGAAAACAGAATTTGTGAAAAGAAAAAAGAAAATAACCCTCTAAAATTTTTTTTTTGAAATGGAAAAAAAATTCCATAGAACAAAACAACTCATTGAAAAACTAAATTGGACAAATACAAAAAAGAAGTTAAAGAAAAAAGGAAATGAAGAAAATAATTCATAAAAAATCAGAACTGAACAAATGGAAATGAATGACTCGATGAGACATCAAAAATCAGTCAATCAAAACAAAAAAAATAAGAAAGAAAGAAAGAAAGAAAGAAGAAAAAAATAGAAAAAAAAATGTTAAATACCTACTTGGAAAAACAGCTGACCTGGAAAATAGATTTAGGAGAGACAATGTAAGGTTTATTGGACTCTCTGAAATCCATGATGGAAAAAAAAAAAAAGCCTAGACACTATTTTTCAAGAAATCATCAAAAAGAACTGCCCAGATGTAACAGAATCAAAAAATAATTCACTAAACACCTCCTGAAAGAGACCCCAAAATTAAAACTCCAAGGAAAAGTGTGGCTAAATTTCAGAACTATTGGACCAAAGATAAAAATTTACAAGCAGCCAGAAAAAAAAAATCAAATACTGAGGAGCCATGATAAGGATTACTCAGGATCTTGCAGCTTCCACATTAAAGGATCAAAAAAGCCTGGAATCAGATATTCAAAAGGCAAAGGAATTTGGAATGCAGGCAAGAAGAAACAACCCCACTAAACTGAGGATTTTCTTCCAGAGAAGAAGACTTGCATTTAATGAAAAGGGTGAATCCCATTTATTTTTGATGTAAAGACCAGAGCTAAACAAAAATTTGACCTTCAAATATAGGACTCAAAAGAATCATAAAAAGGTAAAAAGAACCCTTGAGAGATGTATTTCTGTTGTGGGTATACATAAAGAGTGCATGTATAACTTGATTTTACTGTAACAATATGAAAAGGAACTAGATGTGGAAAGGTGATTACAACAGAAAAAGGTAAAAGTGGAGGTAAAAAAGAGGCAAAGGAAACCTATTATATTTGAGGGAAAGAAGGGAGGGGGATGAACATTGTGTGAATCTTACTCTCATCAGATTTGTCTCAAAGAGAAAATATTAGACATATTTGGTTTACAGAGAAACTTCTCCCGCCTTATTGAAAAATGGGAAGGGAAAGGCAAAAAAGAAAATGATAGGCTAAATAGAAGGGAAAAGAGAAATAGTAGAGAAAAGGTATAAGAAAGGGGAAGGGACTCTAAAGGGGCAGAGATTTAATGGGGGAGGGCTACTTGAAGCAAGTGTTAGCCATAAGTTAAATACCATGGAGGGGGGAAATAATAAGATGGCAAAAAATACAGAATCAGTAGTTTTAACCATAAATGTGAATGGGGTGAACTCTCCTATAAAGCATAAGCTAATAGCAGACTGGATTAAAAGCCAGAATCCTACAATATGTTGTTTACAAGAAATACATTTAAAGCAGGGTAATACATACAGAATAAAAGTAAAAGGCTGGAGCATAATCTATTGTGCTTCAGGTGAAGTAAAACAAAACAAAACAAAACAAAACAAAACAAAACAAAACAAAACAAAAAAAAACAAAACAAAACAGGGGTAGCCATCCTATCTCAGATCACACAAAAGCAAAAATTGAGCTAATTAAAAGAGATAAGGAAGGAAACTAATCTTTCTAAAGGGTAGCATAGACAATGAAACAATATCAATACTAAACATATATGCACTAAGTGGTATAGCATCTAAATTCCTAAAGGAGAAGTGGAGAGCTGCAAAACTATAATAATGGGGAATCTTAACCTCACACTCTCAGACCTAGATAAATCGAACCACAAAATAAATAAGAAGTTAAAGAGGTAAATAGAATACTAGAAAAGTTAGGTATGATAATTCTTTGGAGAAATTGAATGCAGACAGAAAGGAGTACATGTTCTTCTTGGCAGTACATGGAACCTATACAAAAGTTGACCATATATTAGGTCATAAAGACCTCAAATGCAAAAAAGGCAGAAATAGCAAATGCATTTTCTTCAGATCATGATGCAATAGAAATTACATTCAATAAACCCCAGGGAAAAATAGAATAAAAAGTAATTGGAAACTATATAATCTCATTCTAAACAATGAATGGGTGAAACAGCAAATCATAGACACAATTAATAATTTCATCCAAGAGAATGAGAATAATGAGACAACATACCAAAGTTTGTGGGTTACAGCCAAAGTAGTAATAAGGGGAAATTTTATATTTCTAGATGCTTACTTGCATAAAATATAGAAAAAGAAGATCAATCAATTGCGCTTACAACTAAAAAAGCTAGAAAAAAAAAACAAATCAAAATCAATTTTAATGAATTGATTAAATTGATTTAATCAAATACCAAATTTGAAATTCTGAAAATGTTAGGATTACTAAGTGAGAACTCAGGTTGACTTGATAGAGGGGGCAAGCTCATTGGCTGGGGTGGTTCTTCCCAGAAGCCCTTGCATTATCCCACGCCCATTCTCTGGGAGGATAAAAAGAGACAGCACTGGGCGCAGAGGGCAGATCGGCCTGGAGAAGGATAAGAGCTGGAGGAGATTCAGAGCCAGGATTCAAGAAGAAGACTCTGAATTGCATCAGGCTTGACGGGGCTCTCTGCAGGAAGGGAAGTCACTTCTTTGGACAAGAGTTAACAGCAACTGCCTGGAGACAACGGTTCGTTACAGGAAGAAGAATCTGTTGGAGAGATTTGAGTAGACACAGCAGATCTCTTCCCAGAGAGCGATCCAGCAGCTTCTAGAGACGACAGCTCGCTACAATTGGCGCCCAACGTGGGGCAAGGACTTTTGCTTATCCTGACAAGAGGAGCTAGACCAGACCTTCGCATTTTGGCGCCCAAACAGGGACAGACACGGTCCTGATTCCAGTGGAAAAGCTTCCGATCTAGATCTCAGTCTCTCTGACCCAGAACCGTGAGTAACGAGGAAACTTTATTAAAGATTAAGTGAGCGTGCTAATAGATAAATAAGGAACTTAACTTGTTAAGGGCTAAACCAGGAATCTCTTATAGCTGAAATGGGGCAGATGTTAGCTATATTCAATCCCTGGACCTCAGCCGACTCATCCCCAGCCCCAGAAGCAACCTCAGCTCCACCCCCATTCAGGAGTGGTACTATAGAGAGTATAATCAACATAATTGAGGAGCAGAGTTTACTTGTAACCTGGGTACAGATTGCTAAACTCTTGGCTGCATTAAGACGCACATCCCCTTGGTTCTTAGAGGAAGAAAAGATAGATGTAGATAAATGGAAGCTAGTGGGATATGAAATGAAAGAATTTCAAGCAAAAAATGGGCCTCATTCAATTTCTGCAGAAGTATTTTATATCTACAACATAGTTCAATTAGCCTTAAACTATCAAGCAAGTTGTAGGAGAAGGAAAAGTTCAAGAAATGAACAGAGGAGGAAGTGTGAGGAAAAAAGGAAAGATCAAGATCTTTCCCTAGAGCAAGAGGATTTAAATGAGGAATTATGGTATGATTCTCTTGAAGAAGCTTCAACCCTGCCTAGAGAACAGATTATTGACAGGCCCACATCAACCCCACCTTCAGAGATGGAGGAAGAAAGAGGGGAAGAGGCAGAAACACAAACAGAATTGCCTGTGAAGAAGCCTAAGCCTATGACAAGATTAGAAAAAGCATTGGTTAAAGCTAAGAGAGAAGGACAGGATATAAGTGATTTTATACATGCATATCCTGTGATTGAAAATACTGACTCTGTAGGTAAAAAAAAGGAGAAGATATGCACCTTTAGATTTGAATAAAATTAAGGATTTGAAAAAAGGTTGTACCCTTTATGGGGCTACATCAGCTTATGTCAAAATGTTACTAGATGGTTTGTCTTATGAAGTCCTAACCCCGAATGATTGGAAATCCATAGCAAGGACATGTCTGGAACCTGGAGAAAATTTATTATGGCTTGCGGAATTTCATGAGTTATGTAAAATTCAAGTCAGATGCAATTTGGAAATAGGAGTTAACACACAATTCACTTTTGAGCACTTAGCTGGTGAAGGTCAGTATGGAGAGAATTCAGAACAGATTCATTATACCATGACAATATATGAACAAATTGCTAAGGCTGCAATAAAAGCTTGGGGTGTCCTCCCTGGACAGAAAGATCGTGGAGAGGCTTTCACTAAAATACAGCAAGGTCCCAATGAACCTTTTGCAGATTTTGTGGGACGTTTGCAAACTGCTGTCAAAAGAACTATTGGAGAAAATTCAGCTACAGAAATAATGACCAGACATCTGGCTAAGGAAAATGCCAATGAGATTTGCAAAAGAATTATATGGGGATTAGACAAAGATGCTCCTTTAGAGGAGATCATAAGACGCTGTGCTACAGTGGGAACAAATGCTTTTTATACCCAGACAATGATGAATGTGGAGAGACAGGGTCCCTCCTGGCAAGGGCCTTCTAGAGAAACTCGGAGATGTTTTCAATGTGGAAAAATTGGACATCTAAGAGCTCAGTGTAGATTTGGAGATACAGTGAAAAGACAGGGTGAGAGAAGACCTAAAACCCCATGTCCAAAATGCAACAGAGGATTCCATTGGGCATCAGAGTGTAGAATAATTCAGGGAAATGGGATGAGGGGCCCAGGTCCAGGGCCCCAGGCAAAAAAGACTTGGGGCATGATGGCAGCTGATGTTACACCTAAAGAGCCTTTAGAAGGCCAGGACTCTGATTTAATCAATCAGCAGAGAAGCAATCACATGGCAGAAAGGGATTACCTGATAAGTCAGTCAAAAGGCAATCAGATTGCAAAAATGGATTACACTTGGGGAGAATACAGGCCTTTTAAACCAACAGGGCTGTGCCCAGTGCAAACAACTCCAATGTAATTGTCAGATGATGAGAAGAGATTTAGAAAGCGGTTAACTGCCTGGGAGAGAGGGTTTGCTTGTATTTCTTCAGCAGGAGCAGGAATCAGATGGGTGCCAACGAGTCATATTCGCCTTGTCCATCAGAGAGAGACAGAAAAAGAGAAAGATCTCAAAATAAAGGATAAGATCTAAGAAACATCTGACACTGAAAGAGCATGGATAATAAGAAGACTGTTAAAGAACTTAAAAACCAGCAGGAATCATTGGACTTCCTCACACAAGATGAGAATAATGGACAATGGACTTATGGACATTTATAAATTTTCAATTTATGATTATGATTATGTTATATACTTCTAGCATGTGTTATGTTACTATGTTACTATGTGCTTATGTAATTTATGTAATTATCTGTAATACTTCCCATATTGATGGATTTATGTTTCAAGGTCATGACTGTCCTATGTTCTAAATCAAAAGAAAGGGGGAGATGTTGGGATTACTAGGTGAGAACTGAGGTTGTCTGGTTGGTGACAAGGTGAGAATTCAGGTTTTCTGGACAATTACAAGGTGAGAACTCAGGTTGACTTGATAGAGGGGGCAAGCTCAATGGCTGGGGTGGTTCTTCCCAGAAGCCCTTGCATTATCCCATGCCCATTCTCTGGGAGGATAAAAAGAGACAGCACTGGGCGCAGAGAGCAGATCGGCCTGGAGAAGGATAAGAGCTGGAGGAGATTCAGAGCCAGGATTCAAGAAGGAAGACTCTGAATTGCATCAGGCTTGACGGGGCTCTCTGCAGGAAGGGAAGTCACTTCTTTGGACAAGAGTTAACAGCAACTGCCTGGAGACAACGGTTCGTTACAGGAAGAAGAATCTGTCTGAGAGATTTGAGTAGACACAGCAGATCTCTTCCCAGAGAGCGATCCAGCAGCTTCTGGAGACGATAGCTCGCTACATGAAAATAAGCAGGGAGATTAATAAAATTGAAAGTTTTTAAAAACTATTGAATTAAAAAATAAAACTAAGAGTTGGTTTTATGAAAAAAGAAAACAAAATAAACTTTTAGCTAATTTGATTAGAAAAAGGGAAAGAGGAAAATCAAACTGTTAGTCTTAAACATGATAAAGGAGAACTTTCTAGCAATGAAGAGTAAATTAGATCAATAATTAGGAGTCATTTGCTGAATTTTATGCCAATAAATTTGATAACATAAGTGAAATGGAGGAATACGTACAAAAAATATAAATTGCCCAGATTAACAGAAGAAGAAATAAATTACTTAAATAATCCCATTTTAGAAAGAGAAATAGTACAAGCTATTAATCAACTCCTTAAGAAAAAACTCTTCAGAACCAGATGGATTTACATGTCAATTCTACCAAACATTTAAAGAACAATTAACTCCAATATGATATAAGTTATTTGAAAAAATAGGAAAAGGACTCCTATGAAATTTTCTTTATGACTCAGATGTAGTACTGATACCTAAACCAGGTAGGGCGAAACCAAAGGGAAAAAAATACAGGCCAATGTCACTATGAATATTGATGCAAGATTTTAAAATAAAAAATTAGCAAAGAGACTACAAAAAGTCATCCCTAGGATAATATACCATGATAAAGAAAGATTTATATCAGGAATATAGGATGGTTCAATATTAGGAAAACTATTAGCATAATCTACTATATCAATAACTAAGCTAACAAAAACATATGATTATCTCAATAGATGCAGAAAAAGCATTTGATAAAATCCAACATCAAATCCTACTAAAAACAGTACAAAGTATAAGAAAAAAATGGAATTTTCCTTAAAATCGTCAGTAGCATTTAAAACCATCAGCAAGCATAATATGTAATGGGGATAAACTGGGACCATTCCCAAAGATCAGGGGTGAAACAAGATTGCCCACTATCACCATTACTATAAAATATTATAGTATACTATAAAATATTAAAAATGCTAGTTTTGGCAATGAGAGAAGAAAAGGAGATTAAAGGAATTAGAGTAGGTAATGAGGAAACCAAATTATAATTCTTTGCAGATGATATGATGCTATACTTACAAAACTCTAGAGAAGCAACTAAATTTTTATTAGAAATAGTCCACAACTTTAGCAAAGTTGCAGGATACAAAATAAATTCACACAAAGCATCAGCATTTTTATTCATCACTATCAAAATCCAATAGCAAGAGATAGAAAGAGAAATCCCATTTAAAATAACTGTCAAATTATCAGATGAAGAAATTAGAACTATTTACAGACACATGAAAAGGTGCTTCAAATCACTATTGATTAGAGAAATGCAAATAAACACAACTCTGAGATATAACTATACACCAGTCAGGTTGGCTAAGATGAGAGAAAAAAGAGAATGACAAATGTTGGAGAGGATGTGAGAAAACTGGGACACTGATATATTGTTGATAGAACTGTGAATGGATCCAACCATTCTGAAGAGCAATTTGATAAAAAATTATCAAAGTGTCCAGATTGGTTTAAATGACAGAAAAAGATAATGATGAAAGTTGGAGTGGATGTGGGAAAACTGGGACACTGATACATTGTTGGTGAAATTGTGAACAAATCCAACCATTCTGGAGAGCAATTTGGAACTATGCTCAAAGTTATCAAACTGGGCATACCCTTTGACCCAGCAGTGTTACTATTGGTTTTTATCTCAAAGAGATCTTAAAGGAGGGAAAGGACCTACATGTGCAAAAATGTTTGTGACAGCCCTTTTTGTAGTGGCAAGAAACTTGAAACTGAATTGATGCCCATCAATTGGAGAATAGCTGAATAAATTTTGGCATATGAATGTTATGGAATATTATTGTTTTGTAAGCAATGACCAACAGGATGATTTCAGAGAAGTCTGGAGAAACTTACATAAATCGATGCTAAGTGAAATGAACAGAATGAGAAATCATTATATATAGCAACAAAGAGACTATACAAATGTCAATTCTGATGGACATGGCTCTCTTTAACAATGAGATGATCCAAACTAGTTACAATTGTTCAGTAATAAAAAGAGTCATCTACCCCCAGAAAGAAAACTATGGGAATTGAGTTTTCTCACTCTTTCCATTATTGTTTGCTTGCATTTTTGTTTTCCTTCTCAGTTTTTTTTTCTTTCTTTCTAGATCCAATTTTTCTTGTGCAGCAAGATAACTGTCTAAATGTATACCTATATTGGATTTAACATATACTTTACTATATTTAACATGTATTAGACTACCTGCCATCTAGGGGAGAGGATGGGAGAAGAAGGAGAAATGTTGGAACAAAAGGTTTTGCAAGGGTCAATGTTGAAAAATTATCATCATATGTTTTGTAAATAAAAAGGTATAATAATAATAAAAACCATTCAAAAGAAAAAAATAAATTATAATTATATGAGTTAAATAAATTATAACTATATGAGATAAAAGTGTTAATTATTTTCTGAACAATTTTATAAGCAAAAAATAAAGATAGCCTAAATAAATAAGGAAGAAATATGATCAAGCCTCCACAGCTGAAGTTAGTTTGTGAAGCATAAGCAATTAAAATTTTTATTCCTTTGAACAGAGCATCCACATGCAAGTGTATGACTCCCCATGTGGACAGAGGGAACAGAGAGGGAAGAAGAAAAGGAGAATGTGAAGAAAGGAGGAAGAGAAAATAAAGCCTTGATCCAACTGGAACCAGCTAGTTCCCAGAGGAGAGATCCTACTACTCACCAATATTTTTAGTTCTTTTTCAAAGAGAACCAATAACATCAGGAGGAAGATGTTTTGATTAGAAAATGAATTCTATTTAAGTGAGGCAGAGCTGGGCAAATTCACCAGCCCCACTCTCTTCTCTAGTGTCATCATAGTCCAGCATGAATACATATGTCAAGATGCCTGCCAGCAGTCTCCTTGGCTCATGGTAAGCTCTTAATAACTGCTTATTGCTTAATCAATTGAATTTGGCATTGGCCACTTCATTGACCAACTTTATAGTTTCTTTTTTTCCACACAATCCTTTTCTCCTTCCTAATACCCAAATACTGGATGATCTTTGTTTCTTCTATCTAAATCTATTCTCAAGAAATAATCTTAAAAACTCATTGATACCAAGGTATAAATGACTGATGCGATTTAATAAACTCTTAGAGATATTTGTATTTCAATAGAAGTCAAACCTTAAAGCAGTACAATAAATCTAATTTTAGGAAATAGTAAGTTAGTGAGAAATATTTTGAAAGTATAAAAGGGAGACTTCCTATTACTCTGAAAAAGATACTCTGAAGACAAGTTTCTTATCTTATTTCCAAGGATGGCTGTGATTCCATATTAAACTTTCTTAGGGTTATGCTGGAACAAAGGATTTCTGAGTGTGTATAAGTATACTCTTTAATTTTGAGTTTACCTGTGGAGGAAAATCAGATTCTATGCTGACTTGGACAACTACAAGTTTGTTTGTTTTTCCCTAAACTTTGCCCTAAGTTCAGCCTGGCAATTTTTGCTGTGACATTTTCAAGGTCAATCAGCATCTTGTAACCTTTCATTCTTCTCATACTTGGCTTCTACATACCCTCCCCTTTCCCCATCATATCTTATAATGGAGGATTTTATAGGTTTCATCCTGAAAAGAAAAAGACTTTCCTTATTCCTAATCAATAAGCCATTTACTCTTCTGTGACTTTAATCACTATGGACCTCATTTCTCTCATCTTTTTAACGAGGGGGATGTACTGTTTCAGCTCTAAAAGATGAGTAAAACTTAGTTGCTTTCCTCAACTTCTATGACCTCTACCCATTCCTTTATCAAAACTACTTACTTGCACCAAAACCATTGTATATTACTACAACTTATAAAACTTCATTTCCATTCTAAAATCAGTTCAACAATAAAAATCTGAGAGATGGAATATGATCTCTTTAGCTGGATATTCTTCAAAATCTGAGATTTTACCTATGTGAGCATAAACTTTCCATTAAAATACATTGTGATCCTTCTACACCCAAATCTTCATTACATCTAGTGTTCAAGGAAAGAAAGGAGGTGGGAAGTACAGTGGGGGGAAGGAAAAAGAAAAGGAGGGAAGGAAAAGGAGAATGGGAGGAAAAAAGTAAGAAATATAAAGGGGGTGGACAGAAAAGAGGTAGAGGGAAAAGAATGAAGGAAGGAGGTATAGAGTGAGGGAGGAAAGTTGAAGGGAAAGAAGAAAAATCAACTAATTGCCAAACTTCTTTTCAAAAATTTCTCAATGCTTAGGCTCATCCTTAGATGAGAGATACACAACATATCTTAAGAATTCTTTCAGTCCCTTTCAGATTGTTAGAAACTCCCAGATTTTGTATTTTCTGGGCATAGTCTTTGAGAACTTAAAGTCATTTCTGTGATAATGAAGCATCAGAAAATGATTTTAATGATAAAAGGTCTCACACAAATGGCTCCAAGAGACTTACTCTATCCACAGAGAATCTCTCTGAAAAATCTGCCACAGCATCTAAAATCCTTTCCTTTATGACTTTTACATTAAGGTTAAAAATAATAAATATGTACTTTTTGACCTGAGTATGTCTGTGACTTCAAATTTACAAAGCCAAGATTAGAAAAAGATATGAGATTCTTCTCAATCCTTCCCCCCAAAAAAATAATAAAGAAAGGATACATTTTTAAAATGAAAGACTTTTCCCCCTCTTTTCTTGGTTTCTCATAATATATCAGCATTCACGTCTATTAAAATTGAAAAAGCAAACATCAACTCATAGATTCTTTCTAGTTAGAAATAGTATACTATAACTACAACAGGACATTAAATTGTTTAGTTATGTTTCCAAAATCTTTGTCACTTTGATGTCTTATCTTCTATGAAGAAGAGAAAAAGACAGTAAGAGGAGAGTGAATTAGGGAAAGATGTAAGGAAAAGGGAGCAAAAAAAGAAAAGGAAAGAGAAGGAAGGTAGGGAAGGGGAAAGAAAGGGTAGAAAATGGAAGGGAGGGAGGAGATTTGCTTCCATTTCTACATATGTGACCCTATGATCTTATATTTACAAATCTGGAGGAAGAAACTAGTTACTATTGGTAGCAAGAGGTCCAGTGCTTCTCTGATGTTATGAGAGTCTGATGCCATTTCACTTTGCTGAAGAGAATTTCTTCCCCTATAATTTGTAAATTATTTGGACATTTATTTATGTGACATTTATTAAATACCTTTTTCTGCATCAAGGTATTATGGGAGACCAAAAAAATCTTCATGACATGAAGAAAATAAGCCATTAACACTAATACATATAGTACTTAATAAAGTATGATAGGTACTTTAGAAAATAAGGTACTATATGGGGTCAGGGAATACATTTCAATAGAAGAATCAGAGAAAGCATCTTTGAACAATGAAAGAAAAAAAAAGATTAATTTACAATGTTATTCTAGACAGAGAAATGCCAACAAAATTGTCATCATAGAGTTCCATATTTATCTCCTGTTAAATTTGCAAGTCAAACAAGGTTTTCTTTATTTCCTGACTACTGGTGCTGAAAATCCCACCTGGGAGCAGAAAATCCATCTGTGATCTTTCCAACTCCTCTATCATGACTTGTATTAAAAAACTTTCAATAATGGGAATTCCACAGATTTACTTTGCCAATGATTTCTGGGGCAGAATAGAAGTAGAAATAGGCAAGTCTTAGACTTCCTGACTCCTGAGAGATGATAACAAGTATAAAAAAAAACTTGCCTTTGTCAGGGATTGGAATTGATGCCATTCAAAGAGGTACAGGGAGATTTCCAACCAAATAAGAAGTAGGCAGCAACATGTACCAGACAAATCAAACCGCTACTACCATCTTGACTACTATGTCCCCTCCAATCCTGGTTGTGACAGCCTAGGACTCTGAATGTGAATAAACCCATTATAATAATATCATTTAAAAGATACGCTAACATCTGCTTTGCTGTTGTGTTCTAAGGAATGAGATCTTTCCATTTCACTTGTAGCATTCATTCATATATGAGGAGTGACTTTTATAACTATATCTGATGTTGACATAGGAAGAAGTTATTTGAAATATTTGCACTATTAATAAAATGGCAATTTTCAATGAAATGCTTCTTTTGAAATCTCCTTTGTTTTTAAGCTGACAATCAACAGCATTGATGGCATATGGTTTATTTCCTTCCTTGTATCCTCACTAAGAATGCAAATTTTTTAACATGGAAAAACAAAACAAATAAATAAGACAAAAACAAAAAATAGTCCTAAAACTAAAACATAAATTTGCATCTTTAAACACGATTAAAAGTAAAAGCTGAACTCAAAACCTTCATGGAGGTCCTTTTGAGACCTCAGGATTTTATTGTCAAGCAATATGTGAACAGGATGACTCCACAGTCCAGGATTTCCAACAGAGATCTAAGCAGTAAAGGCTTTGAATTGAGAATGTGCTCTCTCAATGGCATTCAGAGGTGAAGTTACTCACAGCGGCTCAATGACCCTGGTAACGAATTCCTCTGCAGCGAACCTTTCAAAAGGAAAGCTGTGATTAAATTGATGGAATTGCAATTGAGTAGTTTGATTAAAGTGGAAGGGTGAAAAAGAAGAAAAAAAAATCCTCCTTTTAAAAAGGGAGACAAATTCTCTAACACTAATTGAAGTAAGCCCTTACTCCCCATGCAGGTCACTTTATGCCTCTGTGTCTCAGCTTATTCATGTGGAATATAATGACAATCAACTTTCCTTTTGCAAGTAAATGGTAGGGGTGGAGGGGATATATGTCTGAGAAACCTGTGAATCTATATCTTGATGAAGTACAATAATGGCATGCACATGAGCAATGAATTAAAATATATCATTAGACTTACTGGATGGGCAAAAAGTCATCCAAATTCATATTGATACACCAGATAATACTCCCAAGTGTAGCTAGCACTGATAGATATGACATAGTAGGAATCCAAGGAAGGCATTCAATGTGTTGGGTAGATCTCCTTTGTTGAATGTATGAAAAGATATGGAAAAGAATTACATAGGGGGAGAGAATATGGATGGGCTGACCTCTGAATATATGGAAGGAGAATCTCCAGGCAAGAATTCTTCAATATACTAAAGTTCTGATGTGTTTCTCAAAGAACAAAACCAATGTCCTCTCTTTATAGATTCAATTCCCTCCTTCCTCAAAGCTTAGTGCTCCTGCCACTTTAGCTCACACCTTTCTTCCCTGTCACTTTAGTCTTTAAAAAGAAACAAAACCAGCCTCCTGATCTCATATCTAATCTCTCCCTCATACAACTAATCTTGCTAAATTCATCATCCTAAAGCAGTTCTACTAAATGTAGCCAGAATTTTTCAGTGCTTACCTAATGCTTATGAAATCCAATCCATATTTCATACTACCACTCAGACCTTCCACAATCTAACATTTCTATATTTCCTCTTACTCCAAAAGAATTCTATAACATTTATTTTTCAAGGATTAAGTTCTTATCTTGCCTAGGCTAGAAGTTCAGTGACCACTCACAAATCAGCTCAATCCCATCATTATGGGTCATGGGAGCTTTGATCTAGCTCTTTTTTGCCCTGGCTCAGTACTTCCTTATATTAGTGCCCCACCCCCATATCTGACTCCTCTCTTACCATATTGGTGCCAGACAACCAATTGAATTATACTGTTGTAGCTCAGAACTCTGGGGCTCAAGAGATCTATTTATATAAGCCTTCTGGCTGCAATTACTACAGGTCTTGAGTATCACATATAGGTGACATCATGAAAAGAAATGTAGACATTACAGCTTTAGACATTTACAGCATACCTGGAATGAAATATTTAGAGTTAAAAGATATGAAAATAATAATTTAAAAAATTTTACTAACATTTTTCTGGCTTTCTTTTCTGCAAATGTACAAATTATACAAAATAAGCCCCAAATGGATACATGACTATATATAAAAAGTCACATCATAAAGAAATAAATAAGGGAAAGGAGAGAGAAAATCACAGATGAAATAGAAAATTTTCATTTCATGAAATAAAAGGCTTCTGCATAAAAAGTCAATTGAATTAAAAATAGAATGGAAAAAAATTAACTTGGAAAATATTTGCAGAAAATTTCTTGGATGTAGATATGATGTTCAAGATGCACAAAGAACTGAATCAAACATATAAAAACAAGAGTCATCAAATGCATCACTGTTGAAGAAGCTTGCCCATGATACAAACCAGGATCTCATTTTAAGCTACTTGTCTATGTGTTTGTATCAGCCCTATGTTATAAACAATAGACTTGATGTGGAAAGCATGCTACTTGAAACTGGACATAGAGCATTATAATTTTTCCAAAATAATTTTGTTTATAAGCCCAATATCCTAAAATCTTAGAGGCCAATTTTTTGACTCATATTTTCTTCCAAGATTACAGCTCTACTTATTTTCTCATTTACAGAATGAGTTGCTTTGATTTCACCTTATGATTCTCTTAACACCACTCTGGTGGTAATTTTTTTAGTTTATGATAGTCATTCATTCAGCATCTAAAGTTAAAACAATGACCCTCCTTATTTAACAAAAATTACTAAGAAAACTGACCATACATTTGGCAGAAAATATTTAGATTATAATAAGTTCTGAACAGATTCTCAGCCTACTGTTTAAAAAAAAATAGTACACTATAGGGTATGATCAAGAGAATGAAAGGAGGTGCCTTCACAATTATAAAGCAATATTCTAAACTAAGGACTAGGAGTATCCATTAAAATATATCTTGAATTACATAAAATTAAAACACAATTTGCACAGACAAAACCAAGACAAACTAGATTGGGGCAAATAGTTTAATCAAATAAGAGAGTAAAATCCACTGATTTTAAATTTTAAAGGAAAATCAACTAACCCAAAAATAAGAACCATTTCCTAATTAAATATTCAAAAGATAAGAACAAATGATCTTCAGAATTAAAAATGCAGTTACCAAACAAAATATCACAGGAAACCAATAAGACAAATAAGCATTCTTTTAGCAACACTAGTTTTAAGCTCACATTGAACTGGCAAAAATGGAAGGGAAAAAAAAATCAGTACTGCTGAATGAAGTATAGAAGACAGGAACTCTGAATATATATTGGTGATGTGGCTTTTCAATGGTTCAATCATTCCAACAATTTGGAACTTTAACCTGACTGTCTCTCTACTACAAAGCATAGAACAAAATGACACCAAACAAGGATTTGGGGTGAAAGAGAGAGACTCATGTTATTAATAGCAGTTTTTATGGAAGAAAACACATTTGAGTTATTCAGAGAAACCAGGGAAGATTTGTATGAACTTTTGTATAGTGAAGAAAGAAGAATCAAGAGACATATTTCACAGAAAGAAAAATACCAAAAAATAAAAATGCAAATTGAGGTAAATAACTAATATTAATTGGAACTGATGAAACATTTTTTCTTTCAGCAGGTTAATAATTTTTGAGTATGGAATAGTGAGTCAACAGTGTGTTTGTTTCATTTGCTAAGCTATTTTTGGTGCAAAGAAAGGGTGGGTTCAGAGAGAAACATGTAAATGTTGTTTTTTTGTTTAAAAGCAATAATTTGTTGTTTTTTTAAAGAAAGGTATTCCCAAATTGACAAATGATCAAAAAATGGACAGGTACTTTTCAAAGAAAGAAATCTAAGTTATCAACAACCATATGAAATGTTCCAAATCACTAAAAGAGTAATGCAAATTAAAATAATTCTTCTATCCTACCTTACATCCATCAATTTGTAAAAACATAATAAAAAAGTAAGAGTACAATTGTGAAAAGGGCTATATGGGGACAGGCACACTAATTCAATATTGGTGAAACCAAGATGATTCAGCAATTTTAGGAAAAATATTTCCCCATAGATACTATACTTTCTGTTTAACAAAGAGATGCTACTATTTGCTATATACAATAAAAGAAGGTAAAGTATGAAAGAAAAATGGACAACTTTGATTACAGTAAATTAAAAGTTTAAACAAAACCAACAGAAACAAGATTACAAAGCTGGGGAAAATTTTACAATGTTTCTGAAAAAGGTCTCATTTCCAAAATACATAAAAAACTAAAATATATAAATAATAAAGAACAAATTTATAAGAATACAAATCATTCCCCAATTGATAAATGGTCAAAAGATACAAACTGACAATTTTCTTTTTTCTTTTTTTTTTTTTTATTATATATATATATATATATATATATATATATATTATAATATTATCCCTTGTATTCATTTTTCCAAATTACCCCCCCTCCCTCTATTCCCTCCCCCCGACGACAGGCAATACCATACATTTTACATGTGTTACAATATAGTCTAGGTACAATACATGTGTGTGAATATCATTTTCTTGTTGCACAATAAACATTAGAATCCGAAGGTACATGCAACCTGGGCAGACAGATATTAGTGCTAACAATTTTCATTCCCCTCCCAGTGTTTCTTCTCTGGGTGTAGCTACCTCTGTCCATCATTGATCAACTGGAAGTGAGTTGGATCTTCTTTATGTTGAAGATTTCCACTTCCATCAGAATACATCCTCATACAGTATTGTTGTTGAAGTGTACAGTGATCTTCTGGTTCTGCTCATTTCACTCAGCATCAGTTGATTTAAGTCTCTCCAGGCCTCTCTATATTCCTCCTGCTGGTCATTTCTTACCGAGCAATAATATTCCATAACCTTCATATACCACAATTTACCCAACCATTCTCCAACTGATGGACATCCATTCATCTTCCAGTTTCTAGCTACAACAAAAAGAGCTGCCACAAACATTTTGGCACATATATGTCTCTTTCCGCTCTTTAGTATTTCTTTGGGATATAATCCCAGTAGTAGCGCTGCTGGGTCAAAGGGTATGCACAATTTGATAACTTTTTGGGCATAATTCCAGATTGCTCTCCAGAATGGCTGGATTCTTTCACAACTCCACCAGCAATGTATTAGTGTCCCAATTTCCCCACATCCCCTCCAACATTTGTCATTATTTGTTCCTGTCATCTTAGCCAATCTGACAGGTGTGTAGTGGTATCTCAGAGTGGTCTTAATTTGCATTTCTCTGATCAGTAGTGATTTGGAACACTCTTTCATGTGAGTGGATATAGTTTCAATTTCTTCCTCTGAGAATTGTCTGTTCATATCCTTTGACCATTTATCAATTGGAGAATGGTTCGGTTTCTTATAAATTATGGTCAGTTCTCTATATTTTTTTGGAAATGAGACCTTTGTCAGAACCTTTGTTTTTAAAAATATTTTCCCAATTTGTTACTTCCCTTCTAATCTTGTTTGCATTAGTATTATTTGTACAGAAACTTTTTAGTTTGATGTAATCAAAATCTTCTATTTTGTGATCAATAATGATCTCTAGTTCTGCTCTGGTCATAAATACCTTCCTCCTCCACAAGTCTGAGAGGTAGATTATCCTCTGTTCCTCTAATCTATTTATTATCTCCCTCTTTATGCCTAAATCATGGACCCATTTTGATCTTATCTTGGTATATGGTGTTAAGTGTGGATCCATATCTAATTTCTGCCATACTAATTTCCATTTTTCCCAACAGTTTTTTCCGAATAATGAATTTTTATCCCTAATGTTGGAATCTTTGTGTTTGTCAAAGATTCGATTGCTATAGATGTACCCTTTTTTGTCCTTTGTATCTAATCTGTTCCACTGATCTACCGGTCTATTTCTTAGCCAATACCAAATGGTTTTGGTGACTGCTGCTATATAATATAGCTTTAGATCAGGTACACTTAGACCACCTTCCTCTGAGTTTTTTTTCATTAGTTCCCTTGCAATTCTTGACCTTTTATTCTTCCATATGAATTTTGTTGTTATTTTTTCTAGGTCATTAAAATAGTTTCTTGGGAGTCTGATTGGTATAGAACTAAATAAATAGATTAGTTTGGGGAGTATTGTCATCTTTATTATATTCGCTCGGCCTATCCAAGAGCACTGAATGTCTTTCCAATTATTTAAATCTGATTTTATTTTTGTGGCAAGTGTTTTGTAATTTTTCTCATATAATTCCTGACTTTTCTTTGGTAGATGGATTCCCAAATATTTTATACTCTCAACATTTGTTTGGAATGGAATTTCTCTTTGTATCTCTTGCTGTTGCATTTTGTTAGTGATATATAAAAATGCCGAGGATTTATGTGGATTTATTTTGTATCCTGCCACTTTGCTGAAATTTTGAATTATTTCTAGTAGCTTTTTAGCAGAGTCTTTGGGGTTCTCTAAGTATACCATCATGTCATCTGCAAAAAGTGATAGTTTAATTTCCTCATTTCCTACTCTAATTCCTTGAATCTCTTTCTCGGCTCTTATTGCCGAGGCTAGTGTTTCTAGTACTATATTGAATAGTAATGGTGATAGTGGGCAAACTTGTTTCACTCCTGATCTTACTGGGAAAGGTTGCAGTTTATTTCTATTGCATATTATGCTTACTGATGGTCTTAAATATATACTCCTGATTATTCTAAGGAATAATCCATTTATTCCTATACTCTCAAGAGTTTTTAGTAGGAATGGATATTGGATTTTGTCAAATGCTTTTTCTGCATCTATTGAGATGATCATATGGTTCTTATTAATTTGATTATTAATATGGTCAATTATATTAATAGTTTTCCTAATATTAAACCAGCCCTGCATTCCTGGAATAAATCCTACTTGATCATAGTGTATTATCTTGGAGATGATTTTCTGAAGTCTTTTTGCTAATATCTTATTTAAGATTTTAGCATCAATATTCATTAAGGAGATTGGTCTATAATTTTCTTTCTCAGTTTTCGATCTACCAGGTTTAGGTATCAGTACCATGTCTGTGTCATAAAAGGAGTTTGGTAGGACTCCTTCATCCCCTATTTTTTCAAATAATTTATATAACATTGGGGCTAATTGTTCTTTAAATGTTTGGTAGAATTCACATGTGAATCCATCTGGCCCTGGGGATTTTTTCCTGGGGAGTTGATTAATAGCTTGTTCTATTTCTTTTTCTGAAATGGGACTATTTAAGCAATTTATCTCCTCCTCTGTTAATCTAGGGAGCCTATATTTTTGGAGAAAGTCATCCATTTCACTTAAGTTATCAAATTTATTGGCATAAAGTTGGGCAAAGTAACTCCTTATTATTTCTCTAATTTCCTCTTCATTGGTGGAAAGATCCCCCTTTCCTCTTTCTTTTTTTTGATCAAATTTACCAAAGGTTTATCTATTTTATTGGCTTTTTCATAAAACCAACTCTTGGTTTTATTTATTAATTCAATAGTTTTTTTACTTTCAATTTTATTGATTTCTCCTTTTAATTTTTGTATTTTGAGTTTAATTTTTGGTTGGGGGTTTATAATTTGGTCTTTTTCTAGCCTTTTAAGTTGTAAGCCCAATTCGTTAATCTTCTCTTTCTCAATTTTCTTCAAATAAGCCTCTAAAGATATAAAATTTCCCCTTATTACTGCTTTAGCTGCATCCCAAAGATTTTGATATGATGTCTCATCATCATCATTATCTTGGGTGAAATTGTTAATTGTTTCTATAATTTGCTCTTTCATCCAGTCATTCTTTAAGATGAGATTATTCAGTTTCCAATTACTTTTTGGTCTATTTACCCCTAACTTTTTACTGAATGTAGCTTTTATTGCATTGTGATCTGAGAAGAAGGCATTTATTATTTCTGCCTTCCTACATTTAATTTTGAGATCTTTATGTCCTAATATATGGTCAATTTTTGTATAGGATCCATGAACTGCTGAGAAGAAAGTATATTCCTTCCTATTGCCATTCAGTTTTCTCCAAAGGTCTATCATACCTAGTTTTTCTAATGTTCTATTTACTTTTTTAATTTCTTTCTTGTTTGTTTTGTGGTTTGATTTGTCTAAATCTGAGAGTGCAAGGTTGAGATCTCCCACTATTATAGTTTTACTGTCTATTTCTTCTTGCAGTTCTCTTAACTTTTCCTTTAGAAAGTTAGATGCTATACCACTTGGTGCATATATGTTTAGTATTGATATGGCTTCATTATTTATGCTACCTTTCAGCAGGATATAGTTTCCTTCCTTATCTTTTTTAACGAGATCTACTTCTGCTTTTGCTTGATCTGAGATAAGGATAGCTACCCCTGCTTTTTTGGCTTTACCTGAAGCATAATAGGCTCTGTTCCAACCTTTTACCTTTACTCTGTATGTATCTCCCTGCTTTAAGTGTGTTTCCTGTAGGCAACATATTGTAGGGTTCTGCTTTTTGATCCAATCTGCTATCCGTCTCCGTTTGATGGGATCGTTCATCCCATTTACATTTACAGTTAAAATTACTAATTCTGTATTTCCTGCCATCGTATTATCCCCAGATTATGCTTTTTTCCCTTGACCCCCCTGATCCCCCTCCCCGATATTTAATTTACAGACCCCCCCTTGTGACGCGCAACCCTCTCCTCTTTTTTTTTTTTTTTTTTTTTTTTTTAGGATCCCTCCCCCCTCCCTCCAAGTCCCTTCACTTATTCTCCTTTTCCTTTTCCCTTTTTCTCTCCCCCCTTTTAATGAGGTGAGAGAAAATTCTCTGAAAAACAAATATGTTAATTATTTACTCTTTGAGCCTCTTCTGATGAGAGTAAGATTCACACAATGATTCTCCCCCTCACTAAGTTCCCTCAGATATGGTGTATTTTCTATGTCTCTTCCTGGGATGTAGTTTCCCTCTTTTTATCACTCCTTCCCCTTTTTCTGAACCGACCTCCTTCCCTTTACTACACCCCCCTTTTTTTCTTTTATATCAGTAAAATCAAATTATCCTTGAGTATTTTTTATATACCCACAACAGAGTTACAGTTCTCAAGGGTTCTGTGTACCTTTTTCTGTTTCTCTTCAGTCTTGTGGATGTAGATCAAATTTTTTGTTTAAGTCTGGTTTTTTTCTTAGAAACATATAGAATTCCTCTGTTTCATTGAATGACCATCTTCTTCCATGGAAAAAGATGCTAAACTTAGCTGGGTAGTTCATTCTTGGTTGCAGTCCTTGATCTTTTGCCTTACGGAATATCAGGTTCCAGGCCCTTCTATCTTTTAATGTGGAGGCAGCCAGATCTTGGGTGACCCTTATTGTGGCACCTTGGTATTTCAATTGTTTTTTTCTAGCTGCTTGCAGGATTTTCTCCTTTGTGTGGAAATTCTGCAGCTTAGCCACAATATTCCGTGGTGTTCTTTTTTTAGGGTCTATTTCAGAAGGAGTTCGATGAATTCTTTCCACATCTACTTTCCCTTCTGTTTCTATTATCTCTGGACATTTCTTTTTGATAATTTCCTGTAAAATAGAATCTAGGCTCTTTTTTTGGTCATAGTTTTCTGGAAGTCCAATAATCCGCAGATTATCTCTCCTAGATCTATTTTCCAGGTCTATAGATTTTCCCAGTAAGTATTTGACGTTGTTCTCCAGCTTCTCATTTTTTTTTATTTTGTTTGACTGATTCTTGGGTTCTCTGTGAATCATTCATTTCTATTTGTTCCATCCTGACTTTTAAGGAGTTATTTTCTTCTTTCACAGTTTTTAGTTCTTTTTGTAAATGCCCAATTTCGTTTTTAAATGAATTATTTTGCTCTATTGAATTTTTTTCCATTTCCCTAATTTTTTTTTTGAGAATTATTTTCTTTTTCCAATTCAGAAATTCTATTTTCTTGAGACTTTTTTATCTTTTCCAATTCAGAAATCCTACTTTCCTGTGTTTTTTTAACCTTTTCTAATTCATAAATTTTGTTTCCCTGCATCTCCTGTGAATTCTTTATTTTTTCCAACTCCAATTTCAGGACGTTGTTATTCTCTATCATAACTTCCCTTTCCTTTCCCCATTTTTCTTCGATCTCCCTCAATTTTTTAAGAGCTTCTTCTAGGAGAGAGTTATGTGATGGGGGGCAGGAATCGTTCCCCTTTAGGTTGTTGTCTGCTGATTCTCTGCTGTCAACTTCCTCGGGGTTGGATACCCGCTCTTTCTCTGTATAGAAGGAATCTATAGTTTTTCTAGCTTTTTTGCTCATACTTAAAAAAATGTTTTGGGGTCTGTCCCTGGGGTAGGAAATTATTTACTTCTTTACCAGCTTCCTCCCAGACCGGATGGATGCAGGGGCTCCTGAGCCTGAGCTAAGAGAGAGCTCTGGGAGAGAGTTCCCCACCCCCTCCCTGGAAGTGCCTCAGAGGTGATTAGCACTACTGTGCTTCGAGGGCGTAGAATAGTGAAGACAGCACGAAGCCCAGCCTATGTGTCCGGGTGGGGCTTGGATGTCTGCAGCAGGTGACATGAGAAGCCCCTGTGCTCAAACTGGAAGTGTCTGCCAGAAACCGCGGTCCCTAGTTCAAAGGTTCCGCTTTTCTGGGACTTCCTGGAGCTGAGTTCCACTCCCTCCAGCTAAGCTAGGCAGTGTGTGTTGCCTTGGGCCGTATCCACCCACTTGTCAATCTCTTAACTATTCTCAGGAGGTAGCTGAGGCCACACCCCCTGGTGCCAAGAGTTCTGCTGAGTCACCCCCAGGATCGGGGAAAATCTAATTTGAGTTTTAAAATATTTTGGCTTTCTCTTCTGAACTGCTAAATAATTAGCAGAGAAGAGCTAACAGCCTGTGCCAGATTCCTTTACTCTAGTGGCTTCTCTGATCCCAGAGCCCTTCCCAGTGCAATGGGCGCAGTGTGCCCCTACCCCACCGTGTGTGCTGGTCTCTCTTATTCCTCCCCTGAGAACTGACCTTTCCTGTTGAAACTCCAGATTCTCGTCAGCTGGTAAGTCGTGCTTCCAGTCCTTGTGGTATCTATCAGTCCTGAGCTAATTCTGAGACTTAATTTATCTAATTGGTTGTGAGGGAGTGAGGACGTTCACTGAGTCGTGTGTTTCTTCTCCGCCATCTTGGCTCCGCCCCCCAAACTGACAATTTTCACATGACAAAATATAAGCAATCTATAGTAATATGAACAAATGCTCTAAATAACTATTGATTAGAGAAATGCAAATTAAAACAACTCTGAGGAAGCCCCAAATACCTCTTGGATTGGCCAACATGACAGGAAAGGATAATTATAAATGCTGGAGGGAATGTGGGAAAATTGGGACACTTATGCATTGTTGGTGAAGCTGTGAAATGATTGAACCATCCTAGAACTTGGAACTATGTCCAAAGAGCTATAAAACTGTGCATACATACCCTTTGACCCAGCCATTACTGGGTCTGTATTCCAAAGGAAATCATAAAGGAGAGAAAAGGACCCACATGTGCAGAAATGTTTATAGCAATTGTTTGTGTGGTAACAAAAAATCAGAAAATGAGTAAATGTCTATCAATTGAGGAATGACTAAATAAGTAGTGGTATATGAAGCTTCCATGTTTTGCCTTTTTGATTTGATTTTTTTCTCTCCCAACATGTTTCATAAAGCAATGTGAATTAAAAATAAATTTAAAAAAAAAGAAAAGAGGAAGGAGTCATATATACAAGAATGTTTATAACAGATTTTTTGTTGAAGCAAAAAATAAAATAGTAAAAGCTGTTTATCAATTGAGAATAACTGCTTAAATTATAATGCAAATAAATACAAAATTATTGTACCATAAGAAGTGACATATGGGGTGTATTCAGAGAAACCCAGGAAAATATATAAACTAACTTACAGTGAAAAGAATGCAAATAAGTAACAAAGTAAGATTGGAAAAAAACTTTTAAGAATTAAAATTTCTCTTGAACACTGTAACCAGTGACTTAAAAGGACCAATGATAGCAAGATATTTATTTCCTGACAGACATATGAGAAATTGACAGCTAGTATGAAACATACATTTTTCAAAAAATATAAATTTATTTTGTTTACTCTATATTGTAAAAAAAGGTCAATTTCTTAATTTAATTGGACTAGTGATACAAAAAATAATAATAAGAGAATTATTGTATGATTTTGTAAAATGCAGAGAGATTTTAGAAAAAGTCCCAGACAAGTAAGATATCTTTCTCTAATATATTGAATTAATTATATTAATTTAAAAATGTAAGTATATATATTAGATATTTATAGTTTTGTGTATAGTTCTATTTTTCTATTAAGCACATAGGAATATTCGTGTTTGTTGATATTTTTCAAGTTCAGAATAATATTTTTTTATATGCACATATAATGAAATAAAATCCCAATTCTCAAAAAATTGCCTATACTATTGACAATGATAAATTATAGAACTAATCAAAATAGGAAAATTTCTAGAATACATGAAAACTAATATATTTAGGAGAACTATAAAATTGATCCCATCAGTTCATAAAGCAATTTCAAATTATTGTGATTAATATAAATAACATAAAGTGATTAATATATGCATGACCTTTGACCCAGAGATCCAAAAACTAGGCAAATACAAGGATATCAAAGATGAAAAATAATGTGATTTTCCAAAATATGGCAACTCTATTTTGTATAGCAACAAAGAATTAGAAACGAATTCATTTTCTACTAATTGGGAAATGAAAAACCAAATATTTTGTACATGAATGCAATAGAATATTACTAGAAATAATGAATATAAAGAAAGCAGAGAAGCAGGGGAAGCTATATAAAATTATGTAAAGTTTGATAAGTATAACAAGGAAAAAACAATGACCAAAGAAATAACACGAAAAACCCCCAACTATATCTAAATGCTTTGAAATTAAAATGACCAAATGGCTCCATGATTTTGGAAAAGCATTTGCTTTTTTACAGTGTAGAAGTAGGTATTATGGAATAAAACACTGACTATATTATCAAATCTGTTTAATGGTGAATTTTATTAAGTTTTTAAAATATATTTTTTAAAACTTTTGTTATAATTTGTAGCTTCCTGGGAGTGGTAGGAGGAGGGATGACAATGATGGTAATGCAATAATTTAGAGATTTACATAAACTATATCATTTGACTCATAACCTAAAAGGTTGATGCTATTAATCTTATTTTATACATGAGGAAACTGAGACTAACATATTATATAATTTATTTTTCTAACTCTAAATCCAGTGATTGATATCACCTGGTTGTCTCCATTCAGAAAAGATGACATAAGAACAAAAGTACCAGTTATAGTCCTTCAAAACCCGGAAATATATTCTATATTTTATAATTCTGTAGTTTAATGTAGAAATAGGTACAGAAAAAATAAACCAGATTAATATTAATAATAATGTTAAGTAAGGAAAAGAAAAAGAAAAACATCACAATTGAATTATGTGTTTTCTGGTGTTTCTGATTCTATGATTCTGTTTTCATTCAAAAGGTCTTTATTGAAATCTTAGATTTGGCAACTCAGAAGCCATGTCTTTTTACAAATCATTAAACTCTCTATGTCTTCATCTGTAAAATGGAGTTAAATAGTCCTCTTTTCTTTTCATGCTAGTGAAGTTAGAATTAAATAAAATAATAAATACTAAAGTATTCCAAAGTGTAAAGTTGCTAAAATTCTGTTATTATTGCTGCTGTTATTATTTGTGTTTTTTCTCAGATCATATGTGCACTGATAAACACTTTTTATTTTGTCAAATGTGTTGTATGTTTCTACCTTGAGAGTGAAAGGAATAGTAATCATACATGCATATCTCCATAACTTCCATGTAATATAGTTCTTATGAATTCTTACAAAATGCCTTTTTTTTGTCCCTCTTCCACCACCCCTTCCTTTTAGAGTCATCAAGGCCAAATCATCAGTCAATTGAATTCCAGTAAAAGATGATTCTATGATGTATTTTTTAAAAATAATTTTCCATTTAAAATTTTTATCAGAATTTATTCACTCTGCATTATCTTTTGGGGACCTGGGGAGGGTTGGTAGATTTATCTCTATTTTATAAAGGTGAAAATAAAGACTCACAAGTATTAAGTGTTTTGACCATAATCTTCTCATATAGACAAGTATGAGTTGCAGGATAAGCACTACCTAATCATCAATAAATACTCTTCAAATTGAATAAAATAATTGTTAATTTTAAAATATAACTTTAAAAATTAATAATTTTAATTTTAAAGATTAATATAACCATTTAATGTTCCATCTACTTACATTAAAATATGTGTATTTTGGAGAATAAAGTTCCATTATAATATTTCAATTTTTTCCTGTTTTTCCATCAAGATTCTTTATTTGTCGATTTATTCCTCATTCACTTTTACTTTTTACGATCATAATTATTATGTGTATTCAGATGTTCTATTTCAATTATTAAATTCTGCTTTATTTAATAAAGGCTTCCCCATATTTCTTCATGTTTTACTTACTTGTCAATCTTAATGGCATTATACATTTATTCTATTACATTTATAGACTACAATTTGTTTAGCCATTCTCCTACTGGTGGACATTTAGATTGCTTCCAGTTTTTTGTCTTTACAAATGAAATCCCACACTTCACATTATCAAATTTGAGCTCATAGGAACAAGTTTAATCTTTGTGTCCCCTCAATAAAAACTCAGTAATGATTTAAGTCCCATTCCTATTGCATTTGACCTTTGTCTCTTTAAGGGCTTTGCTATTTGTTCACCTACTATCCATGCAAGTAGTAAAACTTAACAAAAAGATTTAACAAAAAGAAATATATTTATGAAAAAAAAACTTAAATAGCAATAGAATTGCCTAGCATTTCAATGAACTAACCCATTTCAGTCCCATCAAATATCAGTAGTTTACTCCACAATTACCTCTAGTACTTAATCACAGTCTTATATTTGGTAAAAAGACTCAAAGAAGTAGAAAATTCTCCCTAAAGTTCAAGTTGATTTCTTTTGTGTTCCCCGCAATGATCTTTTTCTGTTCCTTCACTGTCTCTAGCTTTAGCATCACCTGGTCCTTCTTTAAGGTCTTTTATACTCTTAGTTTATTTATGAATTATCTCAGGCCTGCCCTCTTAACCTTCACTTTGTAAGTATCCAGACCATCTCAAAATAATTTAAACTCATACCTTTAATATTTTAATTATTCTATTTTGCTCCAAACATTTTGGCAGAAATATCTCTTTAGCCTCTTCAGCAGGAAAAAACATCTTAAGGAAATCATTTTCTTTCTTACCTTCATTGGGCTGGAAGAAAGGGAACTCCAAGACGGAGTTGGATGATGGAACTCCATCTTGGTGGCTTCATTTCTTCTCATTGGTTGGAACATACAGCAATCTGAAATGGTAGGAAACCCCTCTTCTCTTCCCACATACAGATTCTCAGATAACCCCTTTTTGTTTATGATAAAAAGTATTCAACCAAAAGGAAAAGAAGAAACAAATGAGATTTTTTTTGCCTCTTACTGTGTATTGTTGAGTTATTTTATCAAAAGTTTCTACTGATTTGCAATTCTACCAGTAACAAATGTGTGCTCTAAAAATCCTACCAGCACTGACTTTGATAGGAGTAAAGTGTCATCTCAAAATTGTTTTAAGTTTCTTTTATTACTTCCAAGGATGAAGATTTTTTTTTTTACAAATGATTGTTAATAATTCCGCTTCCTCTTTTGAAACTTACATTCCTTTGAAAAATGATCCAATATTCTGAAGAGCAATTTATAACTATGCCCAAAGGTCTATAAAACTATGTATAGCTTTTGTTTTAGCAATGTCTTTACTGAGTCTGTATCCCAAAGAGATTATAAAAGAGGGGAATAGATTCACATGTGCAAAAAGTGTTTATAGCAGCCCTTTTTGTAGTAGCAAGGAACTGAAAACTGAATGGATGTCTATCAGTTAGGGAATGGCTAAATAAATTATAGTATATAAATACCATGGAAAATTATTGTTCTGTGAGAAATGATGAGGAAGCTGTTTCAGAAAAGACTTACATGAATACTAAGTGAAGTGAGCAGAACCAGAGAACATTGTACACTGTGACAACAAAATTATGTGATGATCAACTGTGATAGACTTGGATCTTCTCAACAATAAGTCAATTCAAGACAATTCCAATAGATATGTGATGAAAGTGCCATCTACATTCAGAAAGAGAACTAGAAAGATTTAATGTGTATCAAAGCATGGTATTTTCATGTTTTTGTCTTTACTCTTTACTTGCCTTTTTTACTTTTTTTTCATTTTTCCCTTTTTGACCTGATTTTTTTTTCACAACATGACAAATAAGAAAATATATTTAGAAGAATTGCACATGTTTTACCTGTATCAGATTATGTATTGTCTTGAGAAGGGAGGATGAGAGGAGAGAGGAGGAAAAATTTAGAACACAATGCTTTGCAAAGGTGATGTATAAAATTATTTTTGCATGTATTTGGAGAAATAAAATAGTGTCAAAAACTTACATTCCTATCTTTTGACAAAGTTCATTGTAGAATTGGAGTCAGCTACATAAAATTTTAACATCTATCTATAAATCATAGATATTTAATATGTAGCAATATGTTTAATATATAGATATTTGTATATTAAATCTATATTTGCAACAAGATATATATATATATATACACATATATAGTAATGAAAATATTTAAATATTTATAATATTCATTCATTTGAAGCTAATAACCTGAAGATAGCATAATTATTATTATACCCATTAGATAATAAAAATACTGAGGTCCTGAGAGATTATCGACTTGTTTCTCATGCATGATAAGCAATGTATTTAAGACTTGAAGTAAGATCTTCTGATATTAAATCCAAAGCTTGTCCATGCTCCCTACTCATTTACGATCTGTCATTTTTGTAAATATATACTCCAATCTGTTTTTTTTTTTTCAGAGGAAGAGGTTAGGAGAATTATAGTATATATATTTTTATTAGTTTAAAGTTATTACAGTTTTCTCTAATAATTTTCTCTATATGCAAAGTACATGAAGATAAAAAGGTAAAAATTAAAGAGTATACTATTTGGGTATGTGGCTGTAAGTATAAAGTAAAAACAAGGTAATTTAAGGGATCAAACAATGCAAAAAGCACAATGGTGGAGAATCATGCTGTGTCTGAGGAGAAATGATAATAACAATTTAATGGCAGGGAAAATAATTATGTGCAAAAAGTCTACAAAAGTAAATTGGAGCTAGATTGAGAAAGGCTATAGATCCAAACAAAACATTTACCTTATAGAGGTAACAAAATTTCTTGGAGTTTATTGTATATGAGAGTGACATAGTCAATTCTACTTTTTTTTAGGAAAATCATTTTTGTAACTTTATGGAAGATGGACCAGAGTGGACAGAGCTTGGAATAGAAAGATCAGTGACAAAGCTAATGCAATAATCGGCGTGATAGATCATGAAGGCTTGAATTGAGGTGATTTGAAAGTGGAGAGAAGGAATAGATTCAAGAGATATTTTAAAGGTATAAATAAGCTTTAACAACTGGTTGTTTATAAATGGATGAGTGAGAATAGAGTCAAGCATTATACAAAGGTTAGAAACCTAGATGAGAAAATAGGTAGCACAAAGGTTCAGATAGGACCATGGATTTGGAATAGTTATTTGGTGATGTGAAACTGGAGGTCAGGAGAAAGAAAACAGCTAAGCATTTAATCTAGGAGTTATTTATAATTATCAGTATAGCTGATAGATAAGCCTATGGAATTGAGGAGATCAGCTAATGATATTGGGTACATAGAATAGAGGAAGCTCCTCCAAGATACTATCTGTGCATGATATTGGTGATGTAGCAATGGAAACTAAGAGTTATTCTCCTTCAACAAAAGATGAAAACATGCAACTTTATTTCATATTTCTATGGTTTTCTTAATAAAATGTTTATGTTTCTTAACCAGAGTTCACTAAAGTATATAAAGTGAAACTTGGAATATATTTTTCTCAAAATTGTTTATCCATTATCCCAAGGACAATTGTTTAAAAATGGATAACATGGCAAATTTTTAGTCCCTAGAAGTCTATCAATTATTAATAGTTTTTCATCTATCTTGTTTATTTTTCTGTCAGCTCTGCTTTATCCCTTTGATCTAGTTTTTTGCTCAATGCAAAAGTTTCAATAGCAATCACTTTCTAATATGTTTTAAACATAGGAATATAAACACACCTTAATCATCTTTTGAAATTCTTTTTTTCAGCATAATCCTTGATGTTCTTGTCCACATTTTTAAACATAAAGTGCATTATGATTTTATCCAGTGCTAAAAAAAGAAATTCCTGGGTATTTTGATAGTATTACATGGAAATTTTTTTCTGCTTTAATCTGATATATTCATAAACATTGAGAATTCTCCAACTTATTTAGATTTTCCTTTATTTCATTATGGTTTAATAGTTGTTCCTTTACAGACAATTTATTTTCAAATATTTTACGGTTTTATTGTTATTTTAAATAGTTTTTATTACATCTTATTTAATTCACAGTTTAATACTTAATATGAATTAGGGATCTCATTTATGTGGGAATTCCTTACAATAATAAAAATCACAACCTATACATAACTTATCATTCTCTGCTACTTTCCTCTGGGTTCTTCTGACAGTTCTCCAAATTAGTTATTACTAATTTACTAACGGATTTTTCTTTGGTGCTTTTGACATTGCCTGAGTATCATAGAGTATATAGGCTTTCATTAGCTGTCTCAACCTTATTTACTGACTAGAACATATATTGTAAGTTTATGTCATTTTGATAACTATCATCCTATTCTTTCATGTGAGCAATTATTCATATAAATGTGCTACCCCTTACTTGCACCATTTATTGCTTTTTCAATGACCTTTAAGTAGTACTATTTGGCTATTTAGATTTCATAACAATGGTTCACAATCATGTTCACAAGATTAAAATAATTATGATATTTAAAAATTAGAATTTCTTTCATAAAGAAACTAAGGTTACTTAGGGCACCACAAAATTTTTCTTTCTTTCTTTCTTTTTTTAAATAGTTTTTATTTACCAGATATATGCATTTTACAACATTCACAATTGCAAACCTTTTGTTCTAATTTTCCCCCTCTTCTCCCCCCCCAAAAAAAGACAGGTGGACCAATACATGTTAAATATGTTAAAGTATAAATTAAATACAATATATGAATACATGTCCAAACAGTTGTTTTGCTGTACAAAAAGAATAGGACTTTGAAATAGTGTACAATTAGCCTGTGAAGGAAATCCAAAATGCAGGCGGACAAAAATAGAGGGATTGGGAATTCTATGTAGTGGTTCATAGTCACCTCCCAGAGTTCTTTTGCTTGGTGTAGCTGGTTCAGATCATTACTCCTCTATTGAATTTGGTTCATCTCATTGTTGAAAATAGCCACATCCATCAGATGTGATCATCATGTAGTATTGTTGTTGAAGTATACAACGATCTCCTGGTCCTGCTCATTTCACTCAGCTCATGTAAGTCTCTCCAGGCTTTTCTGAAATCATCCTCTTGGTCATTTCTTACAGAACAATAATATTCCATAATATTCATATACAATAATTCATTCATTCATTCTCCAATTGATGGGCATCGACTTAGTTTCCAGTTTCTGGCCACTACAAAGAGGGCTGCCACAAACATTCATGCACATATAGGTCCTTTTCCCTTATTTAAGATCTCTTTGGGATATAAGCCCAGTAGTAACACTGCTGGCTCAAAGGGTATGTGCAGTTTGACAACTTTTTGAGCATAGTTCCAAATTGCTCTCCAGAATGGCTGGATGTATTCACAGTTTCACCAACAATGTATCAATCTCCGTGTTTTCCTACATCCCTTTCAAAATTCTGCATTATCTTTCCCTTTCATTCTAGCCAATCTGACAGGTATGTGGTATCTCAAAATTGTCTTAATTCGCATTTCTCTGATTAATAATGACTTGGAGCATCTTTTCATATGGCTAGAAATAGTTTCAATTTCTTCATCTGAGAATTGTCCTGTTCATATCCTTTGACTATTTATAGATTGGAGATTGGCTTTATTTCTTATAAATTAGAGTCAACTCTCTCTATATTTTGAAAATTAAGCCTTTATTGGAACCTTTGATTGTAAAAATGTTTTCCCAGTTTATTGTTTCCCTTCCAATCTTATCTACATTAGTTTTGTTTGTATAAAAACTTTTCAATTTGATATAATCAAAGTTTTCTACTTTGTAATTAATAATGATCTTTAATTCTTCTTTGGACATAAATTCATTCCTCTTCCACAGGTCTGAGAGGTAACCTATCCTCTATTCCTCTAATTTATTTATAATCTCATTCTTTATGCCTAGGTCATGAACCCATTTTGACCTGATTTTGGTGTATGGTGTTAAGTGTGGGTCAATGCCTAGTTTCTTGCCATATTAATTTCCAATTTCCCCAGCAATTTTTGTGAAACATTGAATTCTTATCCCAAAAGTTGGGGTCCTTGGGTTTGTCAAACACTAGATTATTAAAGTTATTGATTATTTTGTCCTTTGGACCTAACCTATTCCACTGATCAACTAGTCTATTTCTTAGCCAATACCAAATGGTTTTGGTAACTGCTGCTTTATAATATAATTTTAGATCTGGTACACCTAGGCCATCTTCATTTGATTTTTTTTCCCATTCTTTCCCTTGAAATTCTTAACCTTTTGTTTTTCCATATGAACCTTGTTATTTTTCTAGGTCATTAACACAATATTTTTCTAATTCAATATGGTTCATTCTCTTTCTCTTATTGAATTTTGGAATCAGTTCACTTTTTATTGTTACATGTCCAAGATCTATGGACTGAAGGACTAATTCTATGGACTATCCATCTAACTACCTATCAGAGTCTATTCTACATGAAGTCTTTATTCATTTTTTTTCTTTTTGAACAGGTAAGACACTTAAATAATTTCAAATCTCAGTTATAAAGATATGCAGTTTTTAAGGATTTGGATCAATTAGCACAATGTCATAAGTTGAAGCATATAGAGAATCTCAACCTTTATAGAGAGCCCTTGTTCCATTTGAACCCCACACCAGATATCCTCTATGACTACAAGAAACATAAAGAGTCTACTATGCATGATTTGAAGATGTAGAAATGGAAGCTAAGGGCTGTTCCCCTTCAACCAAAGAAAACATTCAATATTATTTCATATTTTTATAGTTTTCTAAGTAAAATGTTTCTGTCTCCACACATCTTATAATGTTTTACACTGTTTAATGTCATTTATTAGATAGTTGTTAAAATAAAAAAGTTTAATTGCCTTATGGCATCTCTAAAAGAATCATGTATGATTTTAACATGTGCATTGGAGATAACTTCTAGTAAATGATCCTTTATGATAGTACTTTGCTCTACTGAAAAAAATGCATTTTTAAAAGCAACAACTAATAATTCAGTGATACCTTGTTTTCTTTGCTACATTAAAGAAATTGTGTAACCACAAATATAGAGTTTGCTTTAAAGTGTCATTTGCAAAAAAAAAAATCTATTTACTTCTCATACCTTTCAGAAAGGATTCCATTGATATGATGTAGACTATTTACATGAAGATATTGTAGAAATGATTAAGTAGGCATGTAAATAAATTATTATTCATATTTTCTCAATCACATTTTCTATATAATGAATGATTTATTAAGCACTCATGTTGTGCCAGATACTGTGCTATATGTCAAGGATACATGGATAGAGTTGAAATTTTCCCATCCCACTACCCTGTTGTCTAGTTATTGTTGCTGTTATTAATACAAATGGGGATGTAGGGTATGTTCAGGAAAGCATAGTATTTCTGGTATAAGGGCTGCCAAGTCCTTATCAGGGCTACTTTCCATTTTTGATGTGCATCTGATCCACCTCACTCACCTGTGGCTCCAATTAGCTGTAGCAAATACAACAGCCACACCAGAGTGAACTCTTTTCAGCACATAGGCAAAACCAGACTGAGGGTAACCAAAAAAGCTCAAATCCTATGATGAGTTGCAGTAGGAAGAGGGGGTGTATTCCTCAAACATAAAGACTTCCCCTGGTGGAATGGGTGGATTAGAACAATTTATTTCAATGGCCATTGAAAGAAGCTGAGTTAGGTGTTGTGGAGTGCTTATAACTTGGTTAAATAGTCAAAGGCACCAAGATCATCCACTTCATATTGAATCCTCATCTCTCTTCTTGATTCTGTCCTGCTACTGAACAGTGATGATTCTGGAAGAGAAAGTGAAGCTGATGATTTCTTTCAACTCTGCCTCACTTTAATCCAATTTACACACAAATCAAAAGATATAACTCATACCATTTTACCATTTCTACATATCTCAAAGCCTTGTGGCAATGGGTGAGTGACAAAGCAGCAGGTGCATATATTTAGTGGTCACAACTCTGCACACAGGCTGCTAAGGCCATAGAGTCATCTTCTCACTGGAAGCAGCAGCAGATTCAGGAGCCCCTGGGTGTCTGAGCAGCATTTTAAAGATTGCACTGCACACCTCTGGGTGTGAGATAAGTGCTCTAAAATTTTTCTGCTTACCTAACACTGGCCCGATTACCACTACATATGGAAATCCTATCCTATGATCAAAACACCAAAAATGTGTAAAAAAAAAAAAAAAACTTTTGCAAAGATAATTCCACTCACCATGAATGTGTGCATATTGATAGACAACACAAAATCAAGTAGACCTGAAAAGTAAATTCCTCTTGTAAGAGAACTCAACAGGTATTTCATCCAAACAGTAGCCCTGAGTGAAATAAGGCAGGAAAATGAAGGCCATTTCACTGAAGTTAGAGCTGGATACATGTTTTTCTTAGGGTGGCTGCAATGAAGGGGAGCACTAGGAAGCTGGTATTGATTTTGCCATGAAAAGTAATCTAGTAAACAAACTTATATACCTACTCAAAAAGAGGGAATGACAGGCTTCTGACAATGAAAATACCACTTGCAGGAAAATGCCATGCCATCATCATCAATGTCTATTTTCCCACCATGACAAACCCTGATAAGGTAAAAAAAAAATTATGAATACCTGGAAAACTTTATTGTCAAAAGAGGACAAACCTATAATTATGGGTGACTTTAATGCTAGAGTAGGCTCAGACTAACAGACATGGCAAGGAGTCCTTGGAAGGAATGAAGTTGGAAATAGCAACAGCAGTATTCACTTACTACTGAAGACTTGTGCATCTCATGACCTCATCACTAACGCTGACTTCCATTTACTTAAATGTAATAAAATTTCATGGATGCGCCCTTGCAGCAAATACTGGCATTTAATGTACTATGCATTAATTTTATATAAGAAGAAGAGATACATAGGATGTGAGAGTAACAAAGGTCATGTGACTGGACTGGACTGATCATGGATTTATCCTCTCTAAAATGAATATTCACATTCAACAAAAGTGGTGGCCCCAAGGCAAAAAGACTATCAGAAGAATTAAAGTCAACATATTAGAGAGCTTCTCTGACAGGCTATACTTTATCCCTAACTTGGAGGGTAAGTTGAACATTAATACATAGTTAATAACAGTGGAGCAAAAAAGGAATGGGCAGTTTTTAGAAACAGTATACAGAACTGTATTTGTTCATCTGGGTCATCAAATATCTTGATTTATTATTTGATTGATTGATTGATTGAGGAAAATGATGAGAAAATTCAGAACCTGCTAAATGAAAAACAAGAACTCCACAAGAGAAATACAGGAGTAGAACAAAGGTCTATACACATTTGTAGATCTGATGAAGGCATTTGACTCTGTCAGTTATGAAGGATTATGGAAAATTAGGTCAAAATTTGTATGCCCATAAAATTCATCAGTATTGTGTGTCAATTTCACATTGGGTGCTTGCTTAGGTTCTGGACAATGAATAATGCTTTTGTTCTTTCCCACTTACTAATGGAGTGAAACAAAATTGTGGGATTACTCCCATGATTTTTAGCATATTATTTTTAGCTATGTTGTCAAATGTCTTGAATGAAAATGAGTATGGCAAAGAAGTCAGCTTCTGTACCTCTGATAAAGACTTTAACTGGGAAAGGCTACAAGCCAAAATTAAAGTGGAGGGGATGTTGGTGCATGATTTTTTCATTGCAGATGATTGTACACTCAATACAGCCTCTGAAGCTGAGATGCGACAAAGTATAAATAAATTCTCTGCTGCTTATGATAGTTTGAGCCAAACAATTAATATCAAGAAAACCCATGTACTCCATCAGTTAGCACTATTGCTTCCATATGTGGAACATCTGTTACAAAAAATGGAGAAATTTCGAACACTATGGATAAGTTCGTTTACCTTGCCAGTATACTTTCAATGTATGAACACATTGATAATGAGATTGGCACACATTGTCAGAGCTAGTTCTGTGTTTGGAAGGCTTTGAAGGAAAGTGTGGGAGAATAGAGGCATTAGTATGACTACCAAAGTGAAGGTCTACAGATCCATTGTGCAGCTCTCATTGTTTTCTGCCTGTGAAACAGTATAGTCATACCATATCAGGAAACTGAATTATTTCCATTTAAATTATTTTAGGAAGATTCTGAAGATCATCTGCCAGGATTAGATACCAGACACTGAATTCCTTTCTTGAACTAAACTGTCAAGCATTCAACTCTATTGCAGAGAGAACAATTCTATTGGACTGGCTATATTATTTGAAATGCAAATGTACATTTGCCAAAAAGATTATCTTATGAACAAACTTACATAGGGCATGCACTCAAAGGGTGTTCAGAAAAAGTGATGCAAGGGCACTCTCAATTTTTTTTTTAAAGAATTTTAGAACCAAGTATATGACATGAGGGACACTGGAATAGGATCACCAGCATTGTGTGCCCTCATCATAGAAACTGCTTTGTTGTAGGAGAAAAGCAGAATTAAAGTAGTTCAGAAGAAATTCAAGATGCACAGTTAGAGAATCCATCCCAAATGTTCATAGGAACTATTTGTGTCCAATCTGTGCCAGAGCATCATGAGATTATATTGGTCTAATCAGCTACAGTCAGACACATTGTAACTAGACTTTAACATAGTGATGTCTTTTTAGTTCTCTTTGGGAAGAAAGAACTGACTAACAAAAGCTGACTAACAAACCAGTAGAAATAGAAAAAAGATGAGTAGCAACAAATAAAATAGAAAGAGGTAAAGATTAAGGCTAGGAGTGAATAACGGTTTAAAATTTCCCAAACATTTTGTATTCATCCTTATTTCAAATATCTGAAAAATTAATTCCTGAATATTGTGTTTCTACTTCCAGATATATATTTGGTCTAATCTACTAATGCTTATTTTCTTTAGCTCCATTCACATTTTTTTTTCGTGTATTAGTCCTGACTTACAAAGTTCAAGACTAAATGTTCTGGCTACACTTTCCTTTATGAAGAAAATTGTCATGAAAATCAGTAGACAAGGTTTTTTCCCACCTTTTTATCATCTTACTATTTTTTTCCAGTTTTATCCCATAACCTCTTCTCTACTGAAATTTTAGCTTGTATTCTTGCCAAATTCCTTGCAAATAGATTTCATTCTCCACTACTCCTCCCTATGTTGTATGACAGTGCTGTCCAAAATCTTTGCTAATCCTCTTTCAAAATATTGTGCAAATAAGTTAATATTAAATTCTGGTGCTGCTGATGGATACTATAATTTACTACTTGGCAAAAGAGTTCAAAATGTTTGTTGGCTGCCATGGTCCCTAGAGTTCTGGTCTCGTTATTATACTTGATTTTCAGTGATCAAATTTCCATGGGAAAGTGTAAATATTTATGTTGATATCCATTCATTTATCATTTCAATTGCTCAACATTAATAACTGGACAAAAGTAGACAGGATAGATCTGTTTTAATTATATTTAATTTATTCTTCTTTTTGTATAGGTTTAGATTATTGTTCTGACACACAAATGATCTACTGTTCCATATTCCAAAATTCCATATAAGTAACCATTTTTCTTTTTGTTTGTGAAAACAAAACATAGTCAATTTGATATCTAAGATATCATATAGTCCACATCACATTCAGCATTCCCAAACTTTCATTTTGAAGAATAAAATATCAACATGTTTTTTTTCCATCTTTGACCCATTCCAACCAATAAATAAGAATAAAAGTTTCAGGGAATATACTGTCCTGCACTTATAGAAAATATATCTTTTTTTGTAAATTCCCTATGCCAATGAAGTTACAGATTCAGACCCGTCTCTGCTAGGTAGGAGTCTTTGGCAGCAGTTTATAAAACATTGATAATTTTTATTTGTTTTTGTTATTATTATAGAATTTTATTTTATCTTCTATGTCTACTATTACATGAAATTTGCCAATTATTAAAGTATTTGTTAGTTTAATTTAGAGGGTATTATTTGGTTCTTCACAGAATCTCTTTAAGTCCTCATCTTCTTCAAAAGCTATTGGCACATAAGCTACATTTATCTTCACGGCAATATCCTTTTAAGTGCTCATCATGAATACTTCAATATGAAATGACCAAATGTTCCATGAAATACTATTCTATTCTGCCTTTAGATGCACAATAAAACCAACTCCTACAACATCTTTATGTGTCTCCCCAAGGTGAATCTGTGAGTTATCCTTTCATTTAATAGCATTTTCCTTAAATCTTCTGATTTTATTTATAGTGAGAATATCAATATTGACATAATTTATTTTGTCCAGTAGTATGTGGATGCATCAGTCATTAAACAAAGATCTCACATTTAGTGTACCCACTATAAAATTAATGTACATAAAGACATATAGAGTTGATCAATGGTATGACTCTCAGAACCCTTAGCCCTCTTGCCTTTTTCTCTACCACTTGCCAGTAGCAAGGCTATAGAGGAATTGGAAATAGTATCTTCCCCAAAAGTCCATATCCAATAATCTCACTATTATTATTATTAAGGGACACTTAAAATTGATCATGGATCTTCTTGAAGAACTTTTACTATACTGAATATTTAAGAACCATCCTCTCCTGGAATATTTGTTAATTCTTTACAGCAATCTTTATGAAAAGTACTTATAGAAATACCACCACTTAAATGAGTTTAACTTATCAATTATTTATTGCAAAACATGAAGAGGGAGAAAAATATTAAGAACAAAAGAAAAAACAATTACATCAACATGTTCTATGATAAATGATGTCTTCAATAAAAAAGATATATAGTCTTCAAAAATACATTGGGAACATATGAATAAAGGAAAAAGAATGAATAAGATTGAAGACTTAGAGACCATGAATAGGGGGAAAGCTAGGTCATAGTATTTAGTGTCAATAAGACTTGAGATTGAATTCTGCCACAGACATGTACTAGCTTCATAACACAAACAAATCACTTAATTTCTCTGTGCCTTAGCTTTACTATCTAAAAAAAGGGGAAATATATACAGGTATCTTACTCAAAAGATTTTTAAAGGATCAAATGAGTTAATATATATAAAGTCCTTTAAAAAACTTAAAACACCATTTGAATGCTGCCAGTTATAGAAAAAAATTCACACCTACACATAATGAAAACTTTTTGAAAAATGATTTAGAAGGCTCTGGACATGACAAATACTGAATAACATAATAAAATAAAATGAAACTGATTATAACAAACAGGAAATAACTCACAACTGATGTGGAGTCATTCCCGTATCAGCTGTCTGTGTATAATCAGACTGCCAACTTATTAGAGAAAATAGAAGCTAGAAGAAAGAATTAAAATTGTTTAAAATAGTGTGTAATTAAAAGAAATGTGATATAATCTATTTAAACAAGTTATTGATGCCAAAAGTAGAAAATTGATGTAAAAGTAAAAATACTAATTAAAATAATTCCATATAGACCTCCATGAATTAATCAATATGAATCAATTGCCTAATTTGTACTCCATAATGAGGAGGTCAAAAGAGCCCAAAAGACACCTTAATAAGTAAACACTTTCCAAGTATTTATTTTCCAGGCAGATTGATAGAGAAGCCAAGGGACAACATTGTTCAGATGATTAATTTGTTTTTAAAATCTTACAGAGAGAGGATGTTGGAAGATTATGAAAAGACAATCTCATAAAATAGCCAAGATCAGTAAAAAGAGGGGAAAAACTTTAAAGAAAGTTTGGAGAGACCCAATTAAACAAGATCATCATGAAACATTTAAAGATAAAGCTAAAAAGAGGATAAAAAACAGATGAATGATGGACCTGATTTTTTTTTAATATAATTGACTCATTTAAGAATTAAGGAAAGCAGAACTGCACTAAAACTCTAAAAGCATGTTTCCAGATATGCTTATGAAGAGAACAAAGAAGGGGAAGTAGTTGAATTAGTTCCATGGTACATGGTATAGATTAAACCTTTTAGTAATATGAACCAAGGCTCAAAGAATCTAGAGAGAAATGTCAAAGTGATAGGAGGAGGAAAATACCTCTGCCATTGTTAATTCTATGAAAAGGTGACCAAGAGATCATTAGTGACTACTGATCTATATGTGTACTTTCTCCCTCTAGAGAAAAAAAAAATATGAGAAAAAGTTTTAAAAGCATTCCTGATGCCACAGATCAGGGTTTTTCATTGGAAATAGACAGGCTTTCACAAGTAATATTCCATTGTTGTTCATATCTTTACCTTTATCATCATATAATGGGTGACAAGTTGTAATATAAGACTCTCCTATTTTTACTGTTTCATTAATATATATATATATGCATATATATAGTAAACTTTTCAATTCATTAGAGCAAAATGTTGTATTAAAGGTTCTCTTAGGAAACGAAACAGAAACTTTCTTCAAAAGTGTACAAAATACTTTAAATAATAGATCAACCAAAGTAATTTTGACAGTGATCTTCTGATCATGAATATTAGATGAAGCATTTGACAGAGATATATGCTCAGCAAAGCTATTCACTACTGTTGTGGAAGAAGTTCAGTACAGAGCCCAAGTTTAAGAAGGATTTTCTAAAAAAGGTGAAAACGAGATGCTCATTTTTGTAGATGAAATTATGCTCATTGTATAAAGAGAAGACACATTGTAGTATTCTGCATAAATAACACCATACTTATTGAAAAGCATTTGGTATAATCATAGACAATGAAAAACCAAGAACTATAGGCTTGTTATCAAAACTCTCTCATATAGTTAAATGGAAAATCTATAGAAAGACACACACACACACATGCATGCCCATGCACACACAAGTGTGTGTGTGTGTGTGTGTGTGTGTATACACACACACATACAAACACAGAGAGAGGTAATATGTGAATACATGCATGTGTGTATCTATATACATAGAAATTGTTATGTGTATATTTATAAATGTATGTATGTATATGCATATGATAAATTTTCAGAGTTTGACCCTGAATTAAAACAAGAGCAGAATTAATCATATTATAATGTGAAATTCTAAAGTTTGATAACTAATCTTTAATTGAAACAAAACTTCACTTTTTGACATCAAGGATCTACATTTGTAGTTATATTACCATATGTTATAAAGCACTAAAGACTCCAAAGAAATAAAGCATATTATTTAGAGGTGAAAAAAAAGAACAAAGATAGATATGAAATCATAATATTTAATTAATATTACTCTATGAGGAAGAACTAGTATAAAAATGTTATCATGAAAGAAACATTTGACTCCAAGAGATAATGGAATAGCCATATGGCAAAAGTAAGATGTTACTACTGGATGGTTTTTATGCTGCCTTATAAACATATGGTGCCAAGAGAAAATGAGGAAGGTCCCAGACTTATTGGGATAACTCTGATGAAATTATGAAAGAGGATAAATATTGTCACACAGGATGTTCAGACAGATATCCTGTGCTGCCATTTTCATCAGTAGATGGGATATTCATATAGATGACATCCATTTGAGTATGGAAAATTCCCTGGATTAAAATGCTTTTCTAAAGTATTAGGAGACTAGAGAAAAATATCATGCCAGTTCATTGCATCGTTTAGTGCTAGTTCCTAAGTCTTCTAATAGAGATCCATGCATCAAGTCTGGATTTGGGGAAAGGGCTAATAAAATATGTAAAGACTTAGAATAAAAATAAAAATTATCAGATTATGATTTTTAGTGTTCAAAACACACACATATACACACACACACATTCAAAATCTCACTTCATATGTATGGAGGGATAGCAATCTTCATTGATAAAATAAATATCCACATAGATAAAATCAAACATCCAATAGGTACTGTGTTAAGTAGGGATAATTTAGGAAAAGCCCCAGGGAGAGTTAAAAAAGAAGAAAAAAAAGCTTGTTTGAACAATTGTATTATAAACGTCATCAGGAAAGATGAAAATTATCCTGAAAAAATACTCTTAATTAAAGTCATGAGTCTCACTAAATAACCACTACCTTGAAAACTGGCATTAGTAAAGATGAATATGTCTGAAGGCAGGAGTTCTACCTCAGACTGTGAACTAATCCCTTTTAGGATGTGTGCGTGTTTCTATATAGAGGTCCATGTTAGAGGTGAAAAAATGTATGAGGTCATAGGAATTATATGTTGTGACCTTATGCATTTTTATACATATTCTTTAATCTGAACAAGAGAAGACTGAAGGATAACTTTAAAATCAAATATATAGATCCAACAAACATGTTCAAAAACCATTTGCTAAACTTTAAACCTGTAAGCATAAGACTGAAACAATTGTTTTCAATCAATCAGCAAGCATGGATTAAAGTTGTTCTGTACTCTGTGCTTGAAAGAGTTTACATTCTATAGAGTGAAAAAAAAAGTTATGAAAAGAGAAGCAAATATAATGTTATTGAATGAGGGAGAGAGCAAGAAAAATTAGGAATGGGGAAGGAAAGGCTGTCTAGAAAGGCTTGACCGAAAAGGTGACACATGAGCTTAGCCTTCTGTTGTGATTGCATTAGTACCCTGGATATCTTAGAATCAGCCAGAGTCAGGATAAGCAAAAGTCTTTATTCTTGGTCTTTTGGGGTCCCTGTCAGGGGATTAGATATAGGAACCTACACACCTCCTTCCTCTCTCTCCACTGCCAAAGAATGATCCTGTTTGTCCTACTCCACCCTCTGATCTCTCTCCCCCTTTTCTGTCCACACCTACAGATCAAGCCAGCACAGAGTTGTTGAGTAGGGTCATCCTCCGCGCATATGTTAATAGAGTATTGTCCAATTGGTAATTAGCCTCAAGTGCTAGATTGTCCAAGTGCATCTGCTCAGAGTTTCAGCCCTATACAGTCTTCTTTGAAAGAAGATAAACATTTCACTTGCCTTCTCAAGAGGTAGAGGAGGGGTTAAAGAAATGGAGAGAATTTAATACTGAACTTTTTTTTTTAAATCAATATTAAAATAAATATTTTAAAAAGAAGATGAAGATTATGAGAGGCAGAGGTTGAGGTGTTATATATGTAGGACGATGAGTCTGCTACACCATGATTTGATCAATAAAAGGCAAAAATATAAGCGTGAACATAAATAAATTTAGATTCCAATTTCAGCTCTGCTAATAGATGTTGGCAAGAAATATAAGCTCCAGGAGATACAGTCAACATGGCAGAGGGTCTAACCTGAACTCTTTCCCACAATCCTCCAAATTCCTTTAAATTCTAGAGTGGCAGAACCCACAATAGACAGAGAAAACAATTTTCCAGCCCAAGACAACTTAGAAGCTTAGCAGCAAAGGTCTATTGGACCAGAGTGAGACATTGAATTCAGTCCAAAAAAAGCTTCATCAAGACAGAGCAGGTCCCACAAAAACAGGAGCACACTTTGGGAGCCACTCAAGAAGCTGTTTCTTTCAAAACACTTAACACACTAATAAGAAAGCCAAAGAACTGGTCAAAAGGAAATTGAAGAGTCTCTTTACTGTTACTGAAGTGGACCCTGTAGTTTTGTCCATACTTAGATCCTAGAACTAGATGAATATCCTGGGTGGCTGTACCTGGACAAACAGGAGCATTAGCACACCAGAACTTGTAACCTCAATGGATCAAGTAAGCTCTTTACAATTCCAGGGCAGAAAAAAGTGCTTATTGTTATTCAAAGACCATGGCACAGACCAATAAACACTCTCCTTGGTTCATTCCACTTTGGAAGAAGTGAAAACTAATAGATTCCTAGTAATATCTCTGAAAACATCTTCATAAACACCTGAAGCTTAGGACAGTGCACCCTCCATCCTAGAAGCAGAATTCTACTTTAATAAAGAGCTAAAAGTTAAATAATAGGCTGGTAAATGAGCAAATAATAAAAAAAGACTCTGACCATAAAAAGCTACTAGGGTGACAAGGAAGATCAAAACAGAACATAACAAGAACACAAAGTCAAAGTTACTACATTCAAAATCTCCAAGAAAAATATGAATTGATCTCAGGCTATGAAGGATATCAAAAAAGGGTTTTGAAAATCAAGTAAGAAATGTAAAGAAAAAAGTGGAAAGAGAATGAGAGTAACATGAGAAAATCATGAAAAATGAGTCAACAGCACACAAACAAACAAAAATATAGATAAGGCCAAATGGTAAAAGAGGTGCAAAAAGCTAATGAAGAGAAGAATGCCTTAATAAGCAGCACCAATAAGCACAAAGAGTGAAAGGAAAGAGAAAATAGAATAAACATAGAGGAAATACAGGTAGAAATAGTGATTGTGAAAAGATCTTTAGAGCATGTTTCTGTGATGTGATGTTCTCTTCTCTAAAATATATTCGTTCCCTGGGAGCAGGTTTCTTGGGGAGCTTCTGGAAGCAGCCTTAGTTTGAGTTCAGTTCAATAATCCCAAATGCAGCCAGGAGTTAAAGTCCAGATCCTTTATTTTCTCCTTCAAAGTTTTGTCTCTTTTCCTGGGCCTGGTTAGCTTTCTTAGAGGCCTATCTCTCTCCTTGGTTCCTAGAGCTCTCTCTGAATTCTCCAGCCAGCACTAAGGTGGAGGTTGGAATGAATCTTGATTCCTCCTCCCAGAGATTGGGCTTGTGGATTTCTGTGGGCTTGTGAATCTCCTGAAAGCCCAAGAGTGGGCTTCTGTCCTTTAGTGGGCTTGTGAACTCCTGCTTATATATGCTCTCTAAAGGTGTGAATGTGTGAATTAATGTGTGAACTCCTTTAAAGATGTGAACTAAGTACATAAGCATTGTTCTATCAGTGACTTAGCACCTTGTTTCAAGGTCTGGCCCATAACACTGTGATGAAAGCATCATTTCTGAAATTTATAGGAAACTGAATCAAATTTATAAAAAGTGTCATTTCCCTAATTGATTAAAAAAAATCAACAGAGATGAACTATGTTTAAAAGGCAACAAAATCATGTATCTTCTTTGATTTAATAATACTATTACAAAGAATTAATACTAAAAGATTTTTTTTAAAGATAAAGGACCTATATTTATAAACTTATTTATAGCAGCTCTTTTCTGGTGACAAAAAATTAGAAATTGCTACATAGACTAAGGCATGTGATTAAGATAGAATCATGTTGTGCTATAAAAATTATGAGTAGAAATCACTGTTGATTAGAGAAATGCAAATTGAGACAATTCTGAGCTACCATTTTATACCTTTCAGATTGGCTAAGATGACAAAAAAAGATAATGAAAAATGTTGGAGGGGATATGGGAAAACTGGGTCAATAATGCATTGTTGATGGAATTGTGAATTGATTCTGGAAAGCAATTTAGAATTATGCCCAAAGGGCTATCAAACTGTGCATATCTTTTGATCCAACAATGTCTCTTGGATCTATATCCAAAAGAGATCATTAAAAAGGGAAAAAATTCATATGTGCAAAAATTTTTGTAGCAGCTCTTTTTTTAGTGACAAGAAAGTGAAAACTGAGTAAATGCCCATCAGTTGAGGAATAGCTGAATAAATTATAGTATGTAATTGTAATGGAATATTATTGGTGTACATGAAATGATCATTAGAGTGATTTCAAAAAGGCCTGGAGAGATTTACATGAACTGATGCTAAGTAAAGTGAGAAGAACCAAGTGAACATTGTACATGGCAACAAGAAGATTATGTGATGATCAACTGTGATGGATGTGGCTCTTTTCAACAATAAGGTGATTCAGACCAATTTCAATAGAACTAAGAGAGTCATCTGCATGCAGAAAGAGGACTCTGGGGACTGAATGTGGATCACATGATATTTTCCTCTTTTTGTTGTTGTTTGATTTTTTTTTTTCTTTCTGTTTTTTTTTTCTCTTTTTTGTTCTTATTTTTCTTTCACAGCATGATAAATGTGGAAATATGTTTAGAAGAATTGCTTATGTTTAATCTATATTGGCTTATTTGTAGTCTAGGGGAAGGAAGTAAGTGGAAGAGAGGGAAAATATAGAAAACAAGGTTTTACAAGTATGAATGTTGAAAGTTATCTTTCCATGTACTTTGAAAATAAAAGGTTATTATCAAAATTTAAAAAGAAAAAAAAAAGAAATGATGAGTAGGATGCGCTCAGAAAAACCTTGAAAAAATTACATGAGTTGATGAAAAGTGAAATGTACAGATACAAGCATACTACATATGCAATATTGTGAGATGATCAGCTATAAATGACTTGGCTCTTCTCAGCAACATAATAATCCAAGACCATGCTGAAGGACTTATGTTGAAAATGCTATTAATCCTCAGAGAAAGAACTGATGGTATCTTAATACAGATTGAAGGATGCTTTAAAAAAATAACTTTATTTTTCTTGAGGTTTGAGTTTGCTTTTTTGGGTGATTTAATCAATGTTTTCTTTTACAACATAACTATTTTTACATGACTACCCATATATAAACTGAAATGAATTGTTTTTTTTTTCTAATTTCATATCTCAGATGCAGGTAAATTTATCTTTGCTAGGAATCCATTCTGCTAACTCTCTTACACAAGTCCCAACTCAAGGAAAAATGTACATAAAAGCTGGATGATCTGCAGAATGCTAAAGTGGCTTAGGGTGGGTTGTTTCTTCGTTTGTTTTAATAATTTACTTTTATGCAGTTATATGTAAAATCAATTTTTAATATTCATTTTTAAAACTTTGAGTTTTTTTCTTCCTTTTACAACCCCTCCACCCCTTACTGGAAGCAAGTAAATACAGATTATACACAAGTATTCATATAAATAATTTTCACAATAGTCATGTTGTAAAAGAAAAAAGATAGATCAAAACAAAAACAAAAATCCTCAAGTAAAATACAGAAAGTAAAAAAATAAAGTATTCTTCAATCTGAATTCAGACACCATTGATTATTTCACTGGATGGATAGTCTTTCAGTGTTGCCTTGAATCATTGTATTTCTGGAAATAGTTATGTCATTCAAAATATTTCTGTTACTTTGCACACAGTACATTTCTCTTTGCATTAGCTCAAAGAAGCCTTTCCAGGTTTTTGTTGTTGTTGTTTTGAGAATGTCCTTTTCATCCTTTCTTATAACACAATAGTATTCCATCATAATCACAGACCACAACTTATTTAACCATTCCACAGTTGATAGGCATCCCCTCAAATTTCTAATCCTTTGTCCCTAGAAAAGAGTTGCTATAAACTTTTTTTGTACATTTTTTCCCTTTTTTAATCCTTTTTGGGATATAGGCCTAGTAATGTCATTGATTGGTCAAAAGGAATGTGTGGTTTTAATAGCCTTTGGGGAGAGTTCCAAATTGCTCTACAGGGTGATTGAATCAGTTCACAATTCCATCAACAATGTATTCATGTCTCATTTTCCCCACCTCCTTTCCAACATTTGTCATTTTCCTTTTAGGTTTCATTAGTCAATTTAATAGTTATGAGATAATACTTCAGAATTGTTTTAATTTGCATGCTTTCAATCAATGGCAAGTTAGAGCATTTTTTCACATATGAATGAAAATCCATATGGCTACAGATACAGCTATGATTATTTCATATGAAAACTTATCTTTCGATCATTGATCAATTAGGCAATGGCTCTTATTTTTATACATTTGTCTCAATTCTCTATATGTTTGAGAAATGAGGCATTTATTAGAGAAACTTCCTGCAAATGTTCTCTTTCTTTTAAAAAAAAAATATTTATTAAATTAAACACAAAATAAGAAAAAGCAGAATAGAAAAAAGAAAGAAAAGGAAAAATTTTAAAAACCAACAAAGTAAAACATTTTTATGTGCCCAGCAGAATAACAAGGAGGATTCAAAAAGTATAAAAACAAATTTATTTTTCTTTTTTTGAGGCTGGGATTAAGTGACTTGCCCAGGGTCACACAGCTAGAAAGTACTAAGTGTCTGAGACCAGATTTGAATTCCAGTCCTTGTGAATTCAAGGCTGGTGCTCTATCCACTGCGCCACCTAGCTGCCCCAACAAATTTCCTTTTCAAGAAAGCATATATAATAATAAAAAAAGTATTTTCATGAGTGTCCATATCTTCTTTGCTTCCTTGCATGATATTCTTTTGTTCTCAGCTACACACTTTTTACTTTATTCTTTTTTTCCCCTTTCATCCCCTAACCTTCCCCAAGCAGGATATATTAATGCATACATAGCGTCATATACTCAGATACATGCATATATATATATATATATATATATATATATATATATATATATATATATATATATATATATATATATATATGAATATGCATTTACCCATATGTTAACATGAATCTAAAACAATATCAATATGGTGACATATAGTATATATTTCCCCTTTGATTGAAGCTTTATATTTGATTTCATTCAAAATCAATGATTACTAGCCCTACTTTATTTTTTTAATAAGTAAAGCTACTCTTGTTTCTTCTTTTAGTGTTTGTATATATCTCATTTTTGATTTCTGCTAACTCTTTTACTTTAATTCTACTATTTAACTTGCCTTGCTATCATTTAACCTTCCTCCACCCATCTTTTCCCCTTCTCTTTATGCCTTTTCCATTAATCTACATACTTTATTCCACTCCCACTAATCTTCAGAGAAGCATAACAAAGTTTGAATCCACTTAGAGTTAAGCAGAATCAGGAAAAGTATGAAAACTATAGCAAAATAAATGGGAAGGATAAAAAATGAAACTGAACACTGTGTATTACATTTCTGGGGTAGAGATAGGAACATGGAACATGCCCTTCCTTCTTACCTTCTTGATAGTTACAGGTGTGGAACACTGAGTTTAGTGTGATTCACAGTATGATTCAATTAACATGTTACTAAGTTTTACTGGGCACTTTTTTGTTCTCTCTTTTTGTTTTTGTTCAAGTGATAGCTCATTGGAAAGGAGGAAAAAAGAATATATTCAGATGTAAAAAACCCAAAAAATAGCAATAATTATCTTAAATCTACCAATGAAGATGATTTTTCCTTTCTGTCACAACCCAAGGAACCTTTGATTTGCCTTTCATCCTTAAGTCCCAGTAGCATTTTATATATTTTTTCTAGACCTTTTTTGTAGAGGCAAGTCTATAGAACATCCATGCCTCAAGTTACTCATTCATTTTTTTTTTCCTAATAGATAGGCAGTTTTGACACATGGACAACAATTCCATAATGAATATTTAAATAGAGGTTTATGTAATTTATCTTCTTGCATTATCTTTCATTAAAATGACCTGTGATAAGCTCTTTGCCTCATTGTATCTGAGCCAGATGTAGATGCATTGAATACAGCAGGATTATTGCTCAGCATGGGGGACAGTGTATTTATGACAAAAGTAATGTATTGACACCATTATTATTAGCAATGACACAAGGCCTTCTTAATAACACTAATGATAGCAATAACTACCAATGATATTCTGCCATTTGCACTTTAGTGCTTTAGAATGTTTAACATTTTGTTAGAAAGCTTTTAAGTCACAAATGTATGAAGCCATTGATAAAGTACACCTGACCTTTGGATGCTTGGCCAAGCTGAATTTATCAGCATCTTAGATATTCTTATTTGAAATTAGGAAAAAAATCATGGGATTTTAAATTTCCAAAGAGTTTTTGTCTTCTAACTCCCTACTCATACAAGTCTGGTACCTTCCAAACTACTCAGAGCAATAGGTTCTATTATTATTTCAAAAGTCTCCAGAATATACTCCCAAGTTTTTCTTGAGTATAATCAAATTCCTTGTTACAATTGGATTTCATTTTATATTATTCTTCATGAAATTATTAGAATGCTTAAATAGATTGCAATTACCTCTGATATTTCTTTTATCTGTCTCCTTCCCCTAATTCATCAACCCACTCATTTAGTTAAATGTTTCAACACTTCAAGCTTGGATTATATCAAAGTCTTCATAATTGGTCTTCCTCTTTCTAGTCTCTATCTTCTTCAATTTTAAGATCATAACCATTTTTCAGCCCCTTCTGATACCACATTGATTCTTAGGAAGATGACCATCTTTCAGGTAAAGGATCAGCCTGGCAAGATTCTTGCTGGCAATGACTAACACAGGACAATTTATTTTCTTCTGCTTTATAGATAAAGAAAATGGAGGCATCCTTGAATTCCTGGGGGATAACCTCCTCTTTCTCTTGCCGTATAACCTAGAAAATTCCCTCTGGATCCTCTGTCTTTATAAATTTTTGTCTTGCAAATCAGCATCAGAAACTTTGCCCCATAAAAAGAGTCTTATGGCATTCAAACCTCTTCTTCATTTGGAGGTTTGACTAGAGAGGGATTGATTTCATCTTGAGATCAGTTCTTTCAACACTGATTAATAATGGTCCATTGTGAATACTATAAAAGAATTTATCCCATTTATTCAGGATCATGTCCTTATCACTAATCAGTGTGGCTCAATTGCATTGAACCATTGAGATGTACCTAAGCAGCCTTCAAGACATAATAAAAGTACTATGGATTTGTTACAAGGAGGATAAAACTTCCATTCTTACTGAGCCAAGAAGCTCTGTAAGTTTTGCTTGCACATTACTTTTTTTAAACAATAGCTTTTTATTTTCAAAATACATGCAAAGATAATTTTCAACATTCACCCTTGTAAAACCTTGTGTTGCAAATTTTTCTCCCTCTTTCTGCACTCCTTTCCCTAGACAGCAAGGAATTCAATATATGTTAAACATGTACAATTCTTCTACATATGTCCACACTTGCCATGCTGCACAGGAAAAATCAGATAAAAAAAAAAACCATGAAAAAATAAAAAGCAGGCAAACAGCAACGAAAATGGTGTTTGCCTCATTGTTGAAAAGAGCTGAATTAAACATTACCTAATCTTGTTGTTGTATATACAATGTTCTCTTCATTCTACACACTTCACTTAGCATCAATTTATGTCTCTCCAAGCCTTTCTGAAATTATCCTGTGGATTGTTTTTTATAGAACAATAATATTTTGTAACATTCATATATGGTAAAACTTATTCAGCCATTCCCCAACTAATGGGCATCTGCTCAGTTTTCAGTTCCTTGCCACTACAAAAAAAGGTTGCTACAAACACAACTCCATTAAAAAAGAATTAGTGTCCCAGTTTTCCCATATTCCATCCAACTTCTATTATTATGTTTTCCTATCATCTTAGCCAATCTGAGAGGTGTACCGTGGTACTTCAGAGTTGTCTGAATTTATATTTCTGTGTTTGAACTGTGAATTGATCCAACCATTCTGGAGAGTAATTTGGAATTATGCTCAGTGGGCTATCAAATTGTGCATACCTTTTGATCCAGCAATGGCTTATATCCCCAAAAAAATCATTTAAAAAGGTAAAAGTACCCACATATGCAAAAATGTTTGTAGCAGCCCTTTTTTGTAGTGGCAAAGAACTGGAAAGTGCATGGATTCCCATCAGCTGCAGAAGGACTAAATAAGTTATGGTACATGAATATTATGGAATATTATTGTATTGTGTATATGTATATATATATACACATATATATATGCATAATATAATATATAATATAAATCAGTTCTGACATATGTGGCTCTTTTCAACAGCAAAGTGATTCAGAACAGTCCCAATGGTCTTGTGATGAAGAGAGCCATCTAGAGCCAGAGAGAGAATTATGGGGATAGAATGTGGATTACAGCATAGTACTTTCACCTTTTTTATTTTTCTTTGCTTGCATTTTGTTGTCATTCTCATTTTTTCCTGTTTTTGATCTGACTTTTCTTGTACACCATGATAATTGTGAAAATATTATATAGAAGACTTGCACATATTTAGCATATTGGATTACTTGCCATCTAGGGGATAGGATGAGAAGGAAAAAATAGAACACAAGGTTTTGCAAATGTGAATGATGAAAAGTATCTATGCATGTTTTTGAAAATAAGTAACTTTAATTTAAAAAATTAGAATTGAGAAAATGGAATCTAATGACTATGCGAAATCAAGGTATAATAAAGCAAAACCAAAAAAATGAACTTTCTCATTATTATGGAAGTTAGAAGGAGTATATATAGATAGAGGGCACAGGTGTGACTTGAATATAAAGGAATAATATCTTTTTTAAGATGAAATTAAAGAGGTAAAAGAGCAATGTTCTGGGTGAAAAGAATAGAAGTAGAATGGTGTAAATTACCTGCCATAAAAAAGGCAAGAAAAAACTTTTACAGTTGAGGGGAAGAGAGGCAGAATGAGTGAACCTTACTCTCATCAGAATTGGCTCAAAGGGGAAAATAATATACACTCAATATGGGTATAGAAATCTACCTTACCCTGCAGGAAAGTAGTAGGGGAATGGGATATGAGAAGGGTGGAAGGTAATAAAAGAGAGGGCATATATAGGGAGAGGTAGTAGTCAGTAGCAAAATACTTTTGAGGATGGGCAGGGTGAAAGGAGAAAAAGATTAGAAAAAAGTGAGGAAATAAACAGCAATGGTAATTGTAAAAAGAATTTTGAAGCAAGTTTCTCTGATAAGGCCTCATTTCTTAAACACAGAAGGAACTGAGTCAAATTTATAAGAAAAAATCAGAGTCATGTCCCAAATGATAAATTATTAAAAGGTATGATTTATGCCCAAAAAGCTATAAATTTATGCATATCCTTTGAGCTAACAAATACTACTACTAGTAATGAATCCTACAAATACTTCTACTAGGAATGAATCTCAAAAGAGATTTACATAAAAGGAAAAATATATGTAAAATATTTGTAGCAGCTTCTTCTGAGGGCAAAAAAAAAATGAAGGGATATCTATAAATTGGGGAATGGCTGAATAAATTGTGGTATGTAATTATGATGGAATAGTCTATGGGAAATGATGAACAGGATCCTTTCAGAAAAAAAAAAAAACCTGGAAAGTCCTCTATGAACTCAAGCAAAGTGAAATGTATTGTATAAAAAGTAATAGCAATGTTCTGGGATGATACCCTATAAATGGCTTTGATAGTCTTAGCAGTACAATGATCCATGACTACTCTGAAGGACTTTGTTATGGGCCAGAACTCTGTACTTAAAACAAGGATTCTTACAAGATAATATCTCAGTGGAATTGATAAAGACAAAGATTATCTAGTTTAGCATGGTGATTAATAGTTTTCTAATTCAGTACATATATTTAGTACTTGATATAGTTCTACAAGATTCACAACTATGATAATGTAATTATAAAAGAGCATGTAAGCTGGGACAAACTCATCCAGAGTCAGAGCCAGAAAAGACAAGAGGACTGGAGGCAGGAGGTCAAGCTCTTGGAGCCAAGGAGAAACATTCATTCCATCTTCATCAGCCTCTTTCTTGGTGGCTGGCCTGTCCTCCTGCTCCCCTCACTGAAACTAAGGCCCATCTGAAAGGCCTCAAGAAAGCTAAGTGGGCCCTAGGCAAGGAGACAATAAAGAATTTGGACTTTAACAACTAGCTATTCTTGTGTTGATTACCCTACTGAAAGGAAGGCTGGTCCTGAGACCTCCAGAAAACCAACAAGAACACTACAGGACTGATTCTTTCTGTACAGCAAAACAACTGTTTGGACATGTATGCATATATTGTATTTAATTTCTACTTTAACATATTTAACATGTATTGGTCAAACTTGCCATCTGGGAAGGAGGAAGGAGGGGAAAAATTAGAACAAAAGATTTGGCAATTGTCAATGTTGTAAAATTACCCATGCATATATAGGGTAAATAAAAACTATTAAAAAAAAAAAAAAAGAACCTGGGAAGGGGCTGTAAAAGGGGAGAGATGTTTAAGGAAAGTGGTGATCAGAATGAAAACACTGGGGAGGAAGGAAACGACAAAAGGAAAACAAAACCTTGGGGAACAGGAGAGGGCTTAGATTTTTGCATTGGGATTTAAGCCTGGACTCACCCAGCTAATGAAAGAAAAGGTCAGAAGAGAGTGGGGACTTCCGAGTTAGGGTCTATATAATCCAGTGTTTGCAGCTTGTGCTTTGCCCTGCTGTATTGACACTGCTGTCTTTGGGAGCTGTCTTTCTCCTGATATCATAATTAATCCTTTTTATTTTTCTACCCTGAGCACCTCTGATTCCAATTGGGGTAGGGAGGAGGATTTGGGGGAAAAACAATTAAGAGTGGGGACAGCTAGTTGATGCGGTGGATAGGAATATGGTCTCTGAAGCCAGGAAGATCTGAGTTTAAATATGACCCCAGGCACCTAACACTTCCTAGCTGTGTGACCCTGACCAAGTCCCTTAACCCAAACTGCCTCAGCAAAACAGAACAAAACAAAACAAAACAAAAAATTAGGGGTACTAATCATTCATCTCAGACAATATCAAACTTAAAAATGATTCAATCAAGAGAGAAATCTACATTATACTTAGGTATATAAAATTGTTTTAAATGTTATTGTTATGAATATCTATGTGAATACATGTGTATATATATGTAGGTGTACACATATGATCATTTTCTGTATACATGCATGGGTTCATGAATGTGTTATGTCCAGAAACACATTGTGTGTACATAAAAATATATATGCTGTACTGAAACCTGCATGGCAGATGTATTGGGGAAAAAGGGGGGAAAAAGATAAAATAAAATTTTCTCAATATTCATCCAAAAAAAAAAAAAAAAGAACACTATAGGACTTATGATGAAAAAGTCTATCTATACCCAGAGAGGGAACTGATTTTGTCTGAATACAGATTTTTTTACATTTTATTTGTCTTAAGGTTTGGGGTTTTTTGTTTTGTTTTGTTTTGTTTTTTGGTTGGGAGAGAGCTGTTTTCTTTCAAAATATGACTTTTATGGAAATTTTTGCATAACTTCACATGCATTTTCTTAATGGGAGCTGGGAGTGGGGAATAAGGGAAAGAATCTGAGTGGAGATAAAGGAAAGAATCTAGAATTCAAAGGGTTTAAAAATGCTTTAAATATAACTAGGGGAAAATATTAAATTAATTATTTAAAAAACTAAATATTGCAATGATTTGTCCCAAATATGGCTTCCTAAAGAACAACTTTGATTCTGGCTAGTAATAAGAGTTAGACTTTGCTTTACATTTTTATTCATATCATTCACATGTCTGATAAGGATTTTTTTGCCTCTCTCTGTAAATAAAGTATGCTGGACATGAAATATTATTGATTAAAGGATATTATCATTGCCTGATTCATTTTTTTAAAGCCAAGTGCTCATGGGATCAGAGGGTCTAATTTAATTTACCCTTGGATCTTCATAAGTTAATAAGATTTAGAGCTGGAAGGGAACACAACTAAAATTATTTAGAACAAAAAATACTTGTTCCTTTTCAGATCATGATCCAATAAAATTATTTTCAATAAAGGATCAGGGAAAGATTAACTAAAAACCAACTGGAAATTAAATAATCAATCTAAATAATGAATGGGTCAAACAGCATATCACAGAAACAGTCCATAACTTTATTCAAGAAAATGACAATAATGAGACAATATATCAAAGCTTATGGGATGCAACCAAAGCGGTTCTCAGGGGAAATTTTATATCTCTAAATAGTTACATGAATAAAATACAGAAAGAGGAGAACAATAAATTGGACATGCAACTAAAAAAGCTAAAAAAAGAAAAAAATTAACCCCTCCTAATTAAACACCAAATTAAAAATCCTGAAACTCAAATAAGAGATTAATAAAATTGAAACTAAGAAAACTATTGAACTAATTAATAAAAATAAGAGTCAGGGGAAAGCTAAGTAGTATAGTGGATAGAGCACTAGCCCTGAAGTAAGGAGGACCTAAGTTCAAATCTGACCTCAGACACTAAGTACTTCCTAGCAGTGTGACCCTGGCCAAGTCACTTAACCCCAATTGCCTCAGCAAAAACAAAAATAAAATTAAATTAAAAAGTAAGAGTTGGTTTTATGAAGAAAAAAAAAGAAGAAAATAGATAAACTTTCTTTTGGTTTTAAAAAATAAGTAAAGAAGGATTCCTAATAAAGTCCTATAACACAAATATGGTACTGATGCCAAAACCAAAACAGAGAAATAAAATTACCGACCAACCTCCCTGATGAATATTGATGGAAAAATTTAAATAAAATATTAGCAAAAAGATTAAAGCAACTTATCAGCAGAATAATTAATACACTATGACCAAGTAGGATATATGCCAGGAATGCAGGGCTGGTTCAATATCAGGAAAATGATAACTATAAGCTGTAATGGGTCAGAACTCTGCACTTGAAACAATGATGCCTACAAGGTGTTAGCTCAGTAGAATTGATAAGAAAATGGTTATCTAGTTTAGCATGGTGATTAATAGTTCTCTAGTTCAGTATGATTGAGTTAATCTTACAACAAATAATGGTTCCCTAGTGATATAATTATTGGCTTATACCCAGTATGATGAATGGATTTAATTGTAATAGAGTATTTAAGAGGTCAGAGTCAGACCTAGAGGGGGGATCGAACAGATTCAGAGATAGACTGGAAGAAGACAGAGGACTGGAGGCTGGAACTGGCTGGCCTGTCCTCCTGCTCCCTCACTGAGACCAAGACCCGTCTGAAGGCCCTCCAAAAAGCTAGATAGGCCCCAGGTGAAAGAGACAGACTATGAAGGAAATAAGAACTTGGACTTTGATACCTGGCTATTCTTGTGGTGACTACTCTGCTGAAAGGAAGACTGGTCCCAAGGCCTCCAGAAAGCTAACCAGATCATTAGATATATAGTCTGTCTCCTTGCCTGGGGCTTGGCTAGCTTTCTGGAGGCCCTTCAGACAGGCCTTGGTCTCAGTGGGGGAAGCAGGAGGACAGGACAGCCAGTTCCATCCTCTAGTCCTCTGACTTTTCCAAGTCTGTCTCCCAATATGTTCAATCCCCCTTCTAGGTCTGACTCTGACCTCTTAAATATTTTATTACAATTAAATCCATTCATCATACTGAATATAAGCCAATCATTATATTAATAGGGAACCATTATTTGTTGTAAGATTAATTCAATCATATTAAACTAGAGAACTATTAATCAGCATGCTAAACTAGATAACTATTGTCTTATCAATGAGTTAACACCTTGTAAGCCTCCTTGTTTCAAGTACAGAGTTCTGGCCCATTACAATAAGCAACCATATCAATAATAAAACTAACAGAAATCATAGGATTATATCAAAAGATGTAGAAAAAAGCTTTTAATAAAATACAGGATCCATTGTTTTAAAAACTCTAGAGAGCATAAGGATAAAGGGAACTTTCCTTAATAAACAATATTTATCTGAAACTAATAGCAAACAGCATTTGTAATGGCAAGAAGCTAGAAGTATTCCTCTAGCTTCCTGATCTTATGATCGGGGATGAAACAAGGATGTCCATTTTCACTGCTATTTTTCAATATATTAACAATAAGAAAATAAAAAGAAATTTAAAAAAATTTGAAGAGGCAATGAGGAAATAAAACTATCTCTTTTTGCAAATGAAATAAGGTTATACTTAGAAAATCATCCAAAAACCTACTGGAAACAATTAAAACTTAAGCAAAATTGCAGAATATAAAATAAATCCACACAAATCACCAGCACTTCTATATATTATCAACAAATCAGCAGCAAGAGTTAGAAAGAGAAATTCCAATTAGAATAATTTTAGACAAAATAAAATATTCGCATGTCTACTTGCCAAGACAAATCCAGAAACTGTATGAACAAAATTACAAAATAGTTTTCACACAAATAAAGTCAGATCTAAGCAATTGGAAAAATATCCATCATTCATGGGTAGGCTGAGCTAATATGATAAAAATGACAATTCTGCTAAATTAGTCTATTTATTCAGTTACTGTATCAATCAAATTGCCAAAAATGTTTCATAGAAGTTAGAAAAAATAATAACAAAGTCCATCTGGAAGAACAAAAGATCAAGAATAGCAAGGGAATTAATGGGGGGAAAATGCAAAGGATGGTGCCTTAACAGTACCAGACTTTGTTATAAAGCAGCAGTCATCAAAACCATTTAGTACTGGCTAAGAAATAGAATGGTGGAATAGATTAGATACATGTGACACAATAATCAATGTCTACAGTAATCTAGTATTTGATAAATCCCCAAATTCCATCTTCTAATATAAGAAATCACTATTTCACAAAATTTGCTGGAAAAACTGGAAATAATATATCAGAAACTGGGCCTAGACCTACACCTCATATTCGATACCAAAATAAGGTCAAAATACATACATGATTCGAGCATAAAATATAACACCATAAATAAATTAGGAAAACAAGGGATAGTTTACCTATCAGATCTTTGAAAAGGGGAGGAATTTATGACCAAAAAGAACTAGAAAATATTATGAAAAGCAAAATGAACAATTTTGATTAAATTAAATTAAAAAGGGTTTGCACAAACAAAACCACAGAAAAATGAATAAAAGAGAAATATACAACTGGGGGGAAATTTTTATATCCAGTGCTTCTGTTAAAGGTCTCATTTCTGAAATATATAAAGAACTATGTCACACTTATAAGAATACAAAACATTTCCCAACTGATAAATGGTCAAAAGAGAGGAACAGACAATTTTTGTATGATGAAATTAAAGCTATTTATAGTTATATAAAAATATTCTAAATCACTATTGACAAAAGAAATGCACATTAAAACAACTCTGAGGTACCACCTCACATCTCTCAGATTGGCTAAGATGACAGGAAAAGATGGGGACAGATGCTGTAGGACATGTGAGAAAATTGGAATACTAATGCGTTGTTGGCACAGTTGTAAAATGATACAACCATTCTGAGATCAATTAAAAATTATGCCCAAAGTGTTATAAATTGACATCAACTCTACTGGGTCGATATCCCAAAGGAAATCATAAAAGAAAGGAAAGTACCTGCATGTGTAAATATGTTTGTAATAGATCTTTTTGTGGTAGTAAAGAATTACTTTAATATGTCAGTTGGGGAATGACAGAATAAGTTTTGCTACATGAAGGTAATGTAATATTATTCTATAAAAAATTATGGACTTTAGAAAGGCCTGGAAAGATTTGAATGAACAGATGCTGAGTGAAACAAGTAGAACCAGAAATACATTTTATACAGTAATATGAAGATTGTGTGATGATCAACTATGAAAGACTTGGTTCAGTGGTTCAGCAATCCAAAGAAATCCTAATAAACTTTGGATAGAAAATGCTATCTGCATCCAGAAAAAGAATGATGGAGATTGTCTGTAAATTACACATGCTATGTTTATTTCTTTCTTTCCCTTGGTTTTTCCCACTTGCTCTAATTTTTCTCTTTCAATATGATTCATAAAACAATGTGTATTAATAAAAAATAAATTAACTTAATTTAAAAAATAAAATCTATTTGATTGCTGAATAAAGGATAGCTTAAAATAAAGAAATTATCTAGCACAGCTTCAGCATTTTGTAACAGAGACAAATGAGACTCAGAGAGGTAAAATGATTTTCTGAGTGGACATACATAGCTAGTAAGGAGAAGATTCAGGATTTGTACTCAGACCTTTTGATTAAAAATCCAGTGCTTTTTCCAATAGAAAATGGGCAGGCTCTACTCATCTTTTTTGTAGATGGAGAACTAGTAGATAATATTCTTGTCATCTCCAAGGTCACATTTTAATCTTTACTTGTTTCAAGCTAAGGCTTCTTCAATTCCTTTGGTCTTTATTTATAGATAATATTACCCATGCTTTTCATCTTCTTGGTGACTCTTTGCCTTTTAAGAGAAAGATATAAAAATGCTACTAGATCCAAAGGCTATATTTAAACAAAATGAAAAAGCTAGGAAAAATTTTATTTTATCCTGATTACAATTCTTTTTTTTTTATATAAAATCCATCTAAATTGGAAGAAAAATCTCACCTGGAAATAAGGAAATATTCTCTTTAGTTTAATTTCCTTATTGTCTAGGAGTCCTCTTACGTTTCCAGCACTATATAATTTTTGTTTCAACTTAAAAAGAAAACTTACATATATGCTTGTATATATACTTGTGTATCTCTAGAAATATAGCAGATTGAATATAAACATTTATACATACTGCCTATTTTCAGCATGAAGACACAGACCTCAAAGAAAAAAAGTTATTTTGGTTTACGTTACATGATTACATGGGTAGTGTCAGAGTTCTAACCCAGTTAGAACTTTAATTCTAAGAGTTACAACCTAGTATTTTACCTATATTATGCTACTTTAATCAATAGTTGATGATAATATGTTAAATGGATATGGTATTGAAAATTTGGCCAGTGCAATAGGTATTCTAGGATATATCATAGAATATGCTGTTTTGATAAAATACTGATATCAGATTATTTTTTTTTTTTTATCATTTGTCACTTTCAAAAAAATGAAATGAGTTCTGTTACTACATGGCTTTTTAATACCCCATTACATTTCTTTAAAATTAATTTTTGAAATAAAAGAAAAACAAATTTCATACATATTTCTTTACTCTAATATGATCTTATCCTTTAAAAAATTCAATAATCTTTGCTTTTCTAGTATTTGGATATTCCATTATTTCTTCTTTGATTCTGCTATTTTAAATCAAGAAACGTTTACTAATATCCACTATGTGCTACTGTGCAAGGAGGCACAAATTAAGATCCTTGCCCTGACAGAACTTTAGTCTATTATAGAGACAAAATACAAACACAAAATATAAAAACTATTCAGTTTTTCATGATGAATGTAATAGAACAGGAGTCAACAAACATGCCAGATAGAATATAAAATATTTTTGTACTGCCCAAGAGATATGAATGTGAAGATTTTTATTTTTGTTTTATATTTTTGAATATAGTAAAATTTTATTTAAAATGTGAAAACCATTGTTTCCCCTGGATGACATCATTTGCCAAACTCTTCATTAGAGATTATCATACAAATTAGAGGCAGAATGAACCTTGAGATCATGTTCCAGTCTAACTCATTCAACTACTCATTATCAAACGAGAAAGACAAACAAGAGAAAGATAATTTCCCCAAAATCGCATAAGCTGTGTGTATGAGCATGTGTGTTTGAAGAAGTGTAGAGAGGAGGACAACAGTAGTATACGCAAAGCATCTGAAAACTTGAAGATTTCTTCAATCAATTTTATGAGATTTCAGAGTTGGATCTTTTTGTTTGAAGTACTTCTCTCATGGAAATGGTCATGCATGCTGTCACTTAGCTGACAAGACTAAAAAGAATACTCTGTTTCCTAATGACTGGAATTGCTTCCAAATTAATTGTCAAAGATACTTTGAGAAGAAAAGACTCTCATCAGAAGATCCACCCTTTTCCTGTGTCTTTAATAATGTACTAAGACAACAGTTTAGACCAATCCCCTCTCTCAATGACCAATATCAAATTCTTTACTTTGTATTTCAAGATTTGGTGGAAGAGAAGGCACAGATGTAAGGAATCAAAGGAATATTTTCAGAGAATTGAAATTAATACAATTTGGAAAACAGAGTACATGAAAAACCAGTTGTAAGAAAGTTAGTTTTAGAAAAAGTAGAGTAAGAGATTGGAAAGTTAGGTACTATGCTGACATCAATAATGGTCAGACAAAATATTTTGAACTTTATTTGGAAGATTGAAGAGAGTCTACTTCAATGAAAAAGGTATAACTTTTCCATATTGGTCTTGCTTCTATTTAACTTTAGAGATTAAGCATGAATTAGTACATTTTACCACTTTAAGAATGTTTGCAGATAAGTGTCATGTTGATTTTTAGAGCTTTATTTAGCACCTTCAGTTTCTTCTTCATCAGATGGCACTGATCATAATTTATCCCATACCTTTTTATAAGTTTCCCTGTGGCATTCTATTGGCTGTGGGCACTTGCTGGAGTGAAGGTCTTGATTTGGGGTTTCAGATTAGGGGGAAGTAAGGCTAGAGACAACATCCTTCCTCCTTCTTCCCCATGATAAGAGATGCTTACACTAAAACTTCCTGTTTAAAAAAATGAATGGCAAAAAAAAAGAGAGAACTTCACCATAGAAACTTACTATGGGAATAGGGAAGATGGGAGTTCATCTTCAGAAGAGTACTGAAGTAAAAAGAACTTCTAATCCCAAAGAATAATGTGCAATGGTTCCCCAAGCAAAGAGAATTTATAGAAGAATTCAAAAAAGAACTTAAAAATCAAATGAAGGATGTTCAGGAAAAACTAATAACTAACAATAAAAATAAATAAAAAGGCAAAAATAAAAATAAAAATAAAAAATTATCCAAGAAAAACAAAGAAAATGATGAAAAAAGAAGTAAACCAACTAGAAAAGGAGATGCAGAGTCTAAAAGATGAAAATAGGTCTTTGAAAATTAGAATGGAGAAAGGGGAAGCCAGTGAAGCTAAGAGAGAACAAGAAGTAACAAAATGGATTCTAAAGGATGAAAAAATAGAATGTGAAATTTCTTATAAGAAAAACAGCATATCTGGAGAACAGATCAAGAAGAGATAAATATAAGAATAATTGGACTGCCTGAAAGTTGTGACAAAAAAAGGAATCATAACATAATAATGCAAGAAATAATCCAAGAAAATTGTCCTAGAGTGAAAGAACATGAGCAAAAAGTTGAAATAGAAAAAAATTCCCAATCACCACCTCAACAAGATCCTTTGTGGAAACATAGAGGAATATTATTGCCAAATTTTGAAACCCTTAGATCTAAGAAATACAAAGATCAAAGAGAAAATTTTGCAAGAAACAAGAAAATACAAATCAAATACTCTGGAAATATAATTAGAATTGTATAGGACTTAGCAGCAGCCACAACAAAAAACTTCAGGCCCTGGAATCATATCTCCCACCAATCAAAAGAACTAGGCCAACAGCCAAAAATATCACATTAGTCCAAATTACCTATAATATTGAAGGAGAAAAAAATGGATATTCAAGGAACTTGATGATTTTCAGGATTTTCTATCAACCAAACTTAAACTTAATAAAAAATTTAACATATGAAAGCCAATATCAAAGGTCAATTTCAAGGAATTCAATATGGACAAATTGCTTTTGTTTTGCTTTGTTTTTTACATGGGAAATGGATATCATATGTTTAAAATTGACATCAACAAGAGATCAGCTTAAAAGAAAGATTGGGGGAGAATTAAGGTAAAAATAGTTATTATTATAATATATATTATTTATAATATATATATATATATAAATATAATAATAAAATTATTATTATTATTATGTTATAATGAGGTACAAAGGAAGAATAGATACAAAGGCATTAGCAGAGGAGAAGAGTTCACAGTTTGGAAAACCTATTAACATCTGGAATGGGTTCAATAGGTAATACTATATATACCATGAAGGATATAGGACCTTTCAAAATCTATAAATAAATAAGGGGGAGAAGGATGGGCAGACAGGGAAGCAAAGAGTGAGGGAAGAAGATAAAGGAGGAATCTAAGGTGGGGAGGTTAAGTAATAGCAAAAAAAGTTAAGGAGTAGAATTAAAGCAAATACTCAGCAGGCAAAGGAAAGATGTGTATATGTATGTGGGGGGGCAATGTGTGTATTTATGTGTATGTATATATCTGTTTATCTATCTATCTATCTATCTATCTAACTATATCCTTTTATAACTATAACCTACTTGGGGAGTAGTGCAGGGGAATACAAGGGAAAAAAAAAGAAACAATAAAAAAAAGAAGTGCAGCAAAAAACAAAAGAATAATTTATAAGGAAGTAAAGAAAAGATCATCATGAATATAATTTCTTCATATATATATATACACACACATATATGTATCTTTATATATATGCATATATATATATATATATATATATATATATATATATATATTCTTGATTCTTTGTTATAATTTTATGTTATAAATTTCGAATCCTCCTTGATGTTCTGCTGGGCTCATGACAATGTTCTCTTTTGTTTTCTTGTTTTGTTTTTATATTCTTTTTCTATTTTTTTTTATTTCTTACCCTGTTTTTAAATAAAATAAATTATTTTTTTAAATAAAAGGAAAAAAAAAATAAAGTTCCCCTGTGATTCAATTTTAGGTATAGGAATTATTGTTACAAAATGAATTTTTATATTCTATTAGGATGCCAAGTAATTCCACAATGCCTTAATAAGGTATCCATTTTCCCATGAAATCTTATCTAACATCACATTTCAAATTCTCTGTAACAGAGTTTGGTGCGTTGAATCAATAAGGCAACATTAGCAGGCAGGAAGACAGGAAAAAGTATTGCCAGGCACTAATTTTGCTTCATGAGAGTGAAGGCTACATTTTTTAAGAAATCCAATAGTTTGTCTCTCTTCAAGCTTATGTTTCTAAAATGCACCTTCACAGTGGATATATAACTATGCAAAAAAAAAAAAGAGTCTCTTCATCCATTCATGATTCTTCCTGTGTTTAGTAAGCCATGGGTGAATGTGTGATACACTGGAAAACCTTAAGATGATTATATATTTTAATCAACAAAGAGTTTATGTGTGTCTGTAGCCTCAATAAAAAGCTAAAAAAAAATAGTAAATTTCTTCCATCCTTATTCTGTTAAATCCCTGGAACTTGTGATTCAATGTTTCCTGGAAAAGATGGAATTTGGTAAAGATTGCCAAAATATATCAGTTCTCTAAGCATTATCAAACTGTTTAAGAGTCAAGATCAAGTTCAGTGATTATTTTCTTTTAAAAAGAAAGCATATATAAATTCTGTAGATTTGAGTAGGAATGAATAGCTCAAGCTTTCTAATGTCATGGGCTAATTTTAAAATGCCAACTCCATACTTGAAGTGGAGCGCAGCTATTATTCAATTGCCCTTGATAATAAAAATCTTTTACCTTTTCAGTGAGCACTAAGCCAGAGAAGGGGGCATCCATAGATTATCTCGGAGACCTTCTCAGAAATCCAAGCATAGCTGCTTTAAGAGAGCACATGTGTAACATGGTACTCTGCCTCTAATTTTATTTGAATAAAATAGCAATAACTCAAAGTAGATGTCCTCTCTGAACTTTAGTTCTGTGTAATATTGAAAGGCCAGCATAGTATTCTCAATATCACAATCTACCCTTTTTAAAGATTGCACAAATATCTATTTTCTCCTTTATAGTAACTACCAGCTCTTTTAAATTTCTGTCCTTCAGTATTTACTATAAAATTTTTATGTCTTATGATAATAATGAGAATAACTCATTCTTCCATAGAATCTTATGGTTTTCAAAGTAATTTCTTCATGGGATTTGCAAGGCTATTTATAAGAGTTAATATACCCATTTTATAGAGGAGAGATTTCTCCACAAGTGCAAAGCTATGTAGGAAGTTCCAGAGTCAAACCTTAAACCCAGATCTTCCTATTCTAGGAATTTACTGCTCTTACAACATGTGCTTGAAATCTAATAGAATAAAATATGACTCATAATTCCTTTGCTATTTGTATACCATTTTAATGTGAATTGTGTTATTGCTATCTTTTTGTCTCCTTTGATTACCACTCTTCATTTAACCTGCTTGGTACAATTTTATGTCACTTCCCCTAATTTTTTTAGGTTTTCTTCCATTTATAAACAGTTTTTCATCACCACCTTATATCAACTCAACACAATTCCTATAGCCACAATTTTTTTAACCTTTTACTCTGCCCACCATGGCATATTTACATTTCTCTTCATGACACTGTTGCCTGCTTCTCTTCTCCCTTCCCCAGGCATTATACACTTTCATGTCTGTAGCATCTGCGTGACAAACCTAGTATGACCATTTTTCCTCTATGTCTCTCTCACATGGGAAATGTTCACCTTTGTTCTTACAATGAATTGACTCACTCACTCCAAATGGATCTTCACCCTGTAAGTGATAGCTAATACTTTGGATTACAAATGTTGGATTTCAAAATATTATATCTAGGTGGAATTATAAGATAAATCCAAAGTAGGCCAAGTCTTTACATAAGTTCATCATAGGATGTCTAACCAGTGAACTAGAGGCCCTATAGTTATCATCTCTTGAGAAGGACACCAGTAAGACACTCAGGGTATCTATACTTTATCCCTTGTTTATCTCTTATTTTACTCTCTCACATCAGATAACAATTGACATAGAATGTTGAGTCTAAAAAGTTGGTACTTGGCTTCTGGAAGAATTTAGGGCTAATTAAATTAGTTTTATATTTCCTGAATTCAACATAGCTCATTTTGCTAACTCTGGTTAAATTCTAAGGTCTTACGCCTCTGTTTCTCTCTATGTCTTTCTGTCTGTCTGTCTATCTCTGTCTCTGTCTTCTTCTCTGTCTCTTCTCTAGATGTGTATCTGTATCTTTCTGTCTGTCTGTCTTTGTCTCTGTCTCTCTGCCTATCTCTCTCTGTCTCTCTATCTGTCCATCTCTTTCTCTCTGTCTGTCTCTAGATATGTCTCTGTCTCTATCTCTCTGTGTGTCTGTCTTTCTGATTTTCTCTGTGTGTCTGTCTGCCTCTTTCTGTTCTCTCTGTCTGTCTCTATTTCTTTCTCTGTCTGTCTCTGTATGTGTGTCTATGTCTTTCTGTCTGTCTCTGTCTTTGTCTCTGTCTCTATCTATCTATCCATCTCTGTCTGCCTGTCTTTCTCTATTTCTATCTCTGTCTCTCTCTCTCTATCTCTCTATATGTCTCTATCTCTCTGACTGTCTATTTCTATCTCTGTCTCTGTTTCTTCTCTGGTTGTATGTCTGTGTCTTTCTGGCTGTCCATCTGGCTTTGTCTCTGTTTCTCTCTGCTTATCTCTCTATTTCTCTCTCTCTCTCTCTCTCTCTCTCTCTCTCTCTCTCTCTCTCTCTCTCTCTCTCTCTCTCTCTCCCTATCTCTCTTTATCTCTATCTCTATCTGTCCATCTGAATGGCTCTATCTCTGTCTCTAACTCCCTATGTGTCTCTGTGTTTCTGATTTTCTCTGTGTGTATATCTGCCTCTCTCTATCTGTCTCTCTCTCTTTGTCTATCTCTGTGTCTTTGTCTGTCTCTGAATGTATGTCTATATCTTTCTGTCTTTCTCTGTCTTTGTCTCTGTGTCTCTCTCTATATATCCATCTCTGTCTGCCTGTCTCTGTTTCTGTCTCTGCCTTTCTGTCTATCTATATATCTGTCTATCTCTGTCTGTCTCTACCTCTCTGTCTGTCTCTGTCTCTGACTTTCTCTGTGAGTCTGTCTCTCTTTGTCTGTCTCTGTCTCTGCCTCTGTTTATCTCTGTCTTGTTCTGTATCTCTCTGCTTGTCCGTCTCTTTCTATCTCTTTACCTCTATGTCTCTACTACATACTGATGGACAATGTCTATAACTTGTCCAAATGAATATAATGATCTGAACAATAGACAATTCATCTATTTTCTCTGACCTATGCAGATTTTAAGGCCAGATTCTTTTGAGTTGTGTCATTTCTAATAAGTTTTACAGTATTTCATAGTTTGACATAACCATCACACTGTCATCAGCAAAAAGGATCATCTGACAACTTCATCATCCAGAGGTAATCCTTCTTCAGTTTGGAGTCTACCAGATGTCCTCCCTTATAGTGGCAGACAGCTTCAGAGAAAACACATCTCAATTTTATTACTTACTTGATCTTTGTAGTAAGAAAGCCAAGGAACAAAATTAAGTCTATTTTTCTATGTTTTGGGGAAATTTTGAAACATTTTGATGTAGAGATTGGAGACTTTCTGGAAAAGCAGCCTTTAAAACAATTTCCTCATTATAAAAATATTTTTAAAAAATCAACAAACACCAATCAAAATGTTAGCCAAATATGGAAGGTAAAGATGTATTTCTTCTCTGTAGAATACTGTTTGCCAAAGTTTTCCCATTTCCCTACAAATACCTATATTGAAAATACACTAGAGTATGGAGATGATTCTCACAAATATTTATATAGATGGGAAGGTAGGCAAGTAAGTATTCTTGATCTTTTCAAAGCACTTTTAAAAATTATTATTGAGACATTCTTTTTCTTTTATATACTATTTTTTGTTTTTGTTTTGCCTTTTTTTTCTTAAATAGTTATGTTTATAGAGGGGACAGTTTAAAACAAGGTTAGAAATATAAATGGGAGTAAGAATATACAAAGTGTAAATTGCTAAGCAGTCAGTTTACAGAGTGAATAGAGTGCTGGACTTGCAATCAGAAAAGACTAAATTCAAATCCTGTTTCAGTTACTAGCTTTGGGACCGCAAGTCTCTTAACCTTATCTTCAGTTTTCTAATCTGTAAATTGAGAGCAATAGTAGCACCTATCTTGTAGAGCTATAATTATTGTTGCTACTACTATGATTATCATCATTTATCAGCTGGTGGGAGTAATTAAAGGTGTCCTCATTTTTCCCTTACATGTACTTTTCATTTTCCTATATTCAACATGTAAATCCCTATTTTTACAACTGGAAAGGTAAAGCTTACCTCAGCTCCTTCTAAATTGTATGTTGAATGAAGCTGAATATTTCCAGATCCAGTTGCCCACATTGCTCTCCATGTAGAGAAAACACACACACACACACACACACACACACACACACACACACACACACACACACATACACACACCACAATGGGTAAAAGGAGGATATTTCTTTTTTTTTATTTAGAGTAATTTTTTAAAATAATATTATCTCTTGTATTCATTTTTCCAAATTATCCCCCCTCCCT